>NW_004086277.1:0-5339 GCF_000220395.1 Ichthyophthirius multifiliis | reverse complement strand
AAAAAAAAAAAATTTTTTTTCCCCCCTCATTTCCCTGCTTTATTTTCGGCCGGTTTTAAAATTTAAAACGAACACATTAATTACTCATCTACAGTCATCATAGCAGCTATTTTTTTTTTTTTTTTTTAAGAAAAAAATAATAATATATATATATGCCTGCATTATCAAATTCTCCGCAATAATTTGGTGCCGAAAATAATGTCACTAATTGTCTTTTGGCGAAAAATTCATATCCATCTTCAACGACCTTTATTTAAATGCTTTTTTGGAAAAAACTCTTAATAAAAAAATAAAAATTAAATACTTAATGAGCTCTACATATCAAATCTAATTCATGCTTTTTTAAAAATACAGATACTATTTCAGGACTAAATACATAAGAAACTCCTCTTTCGTTTTCTGCCCAGCCTTAAACATCTTTATCAGGATCACTCCATAATAAATCACATAGTAATCCTTTTGTTTTTTTTATATAGTTTAAATAATATAATGAATGTTTTACCTGTATCTGGAACATCTATTGGTCTTGTAATTCTTCTTATTTATTCTAAATTTGTTAATTCTGGGGATAAACCACCGTGCATACAAAATATTTTTTCGTCTATTATAGCTGCAACAGGTAGGCAATTAAAGCAATCAGTAAATATTTTCCAAAGCTTTATGTTAAATCTTCTTTTGCCTGATTTTTTTTTTTATGAGAAAATAATATTTATATTTACATTCATCGTAAAACCCATATATTCTATTTATTGATGCACATTCATGATTTCCTCTTAATAAAAAAAAATTTTCGGGATATTTTATTTTATATGCCAATAATAAAGCTATCGTTTCTAATGATTATTTTCCTCTATCAACATAATCTCCTCTTTGAAATATATATAAAAATATATATATATAAAAATATATATATATATATATATATATATATATTATTCTTTTATTTATAAAATATATATTTTTTATTTTTAATATTTATATAAATGTTATTTTTTTACAAAAATAAATAATTAGTTTCTGGCGGATCTATTTTTTTAATAAAGTATTATTTATTTTATTTTTTATATATATATTACTTAATCCATATTAAAATAGTCTTAAAAGATCATAAAATTGTCCATGTACATCGCCTTTTTGTTTTTTTTTTTTAGAAAAATTAAAAAAAATATTGTTTAAAATTACAAAGAAATTTTTGTTGTTTAAAAAAAATAATTTTTTTATTGGTTTAATCTTTTTATTTTTATACCACATATTTTCAATGGAGCTTCTAATTCTAAAAGAATTGGTTGAGAAATAAATATTTCTCTTGATTTTATACATAAACCTCTTATTTCTTATTCAGTTAAATTTGCTAATTTGCCTGGCTTATAATCTTTGCAAAACAGGAGTTTTTCTATAATATTATCTACATCTATATCTACTTATTTTTAATTTTTATCAGCCATTGTTATTATTATTAATTTTTTTAGTTTTAAATTTTATTATTTTTTTAATAAATATATTTTTTATTTATACAGAGTAAATATAGCTTTTTATATATAATTTTTATTTATATTTTATTTTTTGTAAATATAATCAAAACTTTTAAGATTGTTAAAAAAAATAATTATTTATTTTTATTTAACTAAAACAAAATAAAAAAATATAATGAAATATATAAAAAAAATATATATATATACATATATATATGTATATATATATATATATATATATATATATATATATATATATATATATTTTTAAATAAATTAATACAATAATTTATATTCATTTAATATTTAAAAAAAAAATATATATAATTTGATTTAAGGAAAATTTATATATATATATATATTTTAAAAAATTAATAATATTATAATAATTTATAAATAATTTTATTTTATAATGAATAAAAATAATTAAATAAAATAAATATCATACAAAAAAACAAATATTTTTTTTTTTTTCCATTATTTAAATAACAATTTTTTTTATTAAAAAAAAAATCAATTTCAATTATTATTATTAGTATCCACGTACTTTTATTATTCTTCATCTAATTATTATTTAAATTTTTCATTAAGTTTATCAAATACAGGTGCAAATTCTTTCATAACTTCCAATTCTTCTTCCGGAGATAACTCTTTAAGTCCATTTTTTTAAATAAATTTTTCCAAATCTTATTCTGTGTTTCCAACGTAAAAATCACATCCAATAACCGCTAAACAACAGTCTTTTAAAAGTTCAAAATTTAAATAATAACATGCATCTATGAGAAGTTTAAATTTTTCTATTTTTTCATTTCCTTAATAATCTTTTAATAATTCATATGATTTTTCATCTAAATGTTCTTTTAAATTATTGCTTTATAAAGGTTTTTTTATAATTATTTAATCCTTATCATAATTATGATCTTCTAGAAATTTTTTTATTATTTAAAGTACTTCTTTTGATATATCGACATCTATAGGCTCCCAATGATTTAAGTTTTCAATTAATTAAGAAAACTCGGCAAATTTACTGTTAAATTATATTTCTTCGTTAGTTGATTATTTTGGTTTTAAAATTATAATGTTATGTTCGTTTGTATCCATTTTTTTTTTTTTATTTTTTTTTGATTCTTTTTTTTATTTTTTATTTTTTTAGTTGAAAATAATATAAATTTATTAATTTTTTTTTTTTTTTTTATATATATTATTATATATATTAATAAATATTTTTTATTTTTTTTTAAAAGAAAAAAATAAAAATAATAGAATTAAATATAATTATTTTAAAAAGTTTTAAATATAAAATTAGGTATTCTTATTTTAAGTAGATAATTTTAAATATTATATATTTACATTTTAAAAAATTTTATAATAATTATTATAAATAAAATAATTTGGTCAAACAAATACTGAAAAATTATTGATGAATAATTATAAAAAGAAAAAAAAATATAGAAAAATTAAAATTAAATAATTTTTAAATTTTGAGTTAATAATATTTAATTATTTTTAAAAAAAAGAAAGAATAAAAATATATATATATATATATATATAAATATATATATCTATATTTTTTTTTTATTTCTTTATATAAATATTAAAATTACAAAATAATTATATTTTTTTTATTATAAAAAAAAATACTTTTTATTTTAATAAACCAATAATATATTCTACTTTTTTCTATAATATTTATTATATCTTAGTATTATTTTTACTTTTTCTTATGTTTTCATTGCTAAAAACTCTCTACTTTAACCTTAATTTATTTTTACAGGCTATTTATTTAAATCATATAAGCCTAATAAAATGTCTTAGTTATAATCTTTTTATTAAATAAGTTTCTTAATATGTTATTAAAAAGCCTAATTCATAATCTTTTTCTGCAATATTGTTAATTTTTTTTACTTTTTTATTAATTTTAATAGCCTTTTTTTTCATATATTAATTTAGGTAAATATATATTGTCTTTAATTTTGTAAATTTTATATTAATATATTTCATTTAAATTTTTTTTTTTTTTTTAATATTAAATGAAAATTGGTTTAAATATAATATTAATTTATTTATTTTTTTTGTATTGAAAAAATATACAAAAAAATAAAATATATTTAAAAGAAAAGAAATATAACAAAAAATCACATAACATATTAATTATTTTATTATTAATTATCTTTTTCTTTCTTCAATTACTCAAAATACCCATAAATAATAGTCACAGCTAATAAAATACCAGTTCCTGATCCTATAGCCCCTAAAAAATCAGCCACAATAGTCAAAAGTCCAATACAAACTCCACCACAAGTAGCTGCTACTGGAATATGTCTTTCTAAAATTTTAATAATAGAAGTATCTCTATATCCAGGAACCATCAAATCTTATTATCTGAAATTATTAGCGACATCAGAAGCAGATTCTCCACTAATTTCAACCCAAAATCTAGCAAAAAGACCACATGAACTAACAATAAAAAGTATATAAATAATACAATGTAAAGGATCTTAAATAATTTATGACCAATCTCTTGGTGGACTTAAGAAATATACAAGACCTATTATATTATATTATTTTAAGAAATGTTTATTTATAAAATTTCTGTATTTAAAAAAAAATAAAAAAATAATAAAGAAAAGACATAATAAGTTTATAAACGAAATTTTTATTTTATTTTAGATTAATTTTTAAAAATTAATTATAGAAAAAAAATATGAAATAATAGAAAATTAATAAATAAAATTATATATATATATATATATAAATATATATATATATATATATATATATATATTTATATTTATATTTATTATTTATAATTACCTCCTATAGGAGTAGATTATCCTTATGAATAATCAGAATCTTACCATTAACCTAGCAATTTTACAAAAAAATTTTGGCTGAATTTTTTATGCAGGATTTATGAAAAGAAATAAATATTAGAAACTAAAGCTGTTTATAAAATAATAGGATAATTCGATGTATAAAATAATTTTATAGGGAAAGTTGCTTAATGTCCCTTTATTTTATGATTTTAAATAGGTAATTCTACTTTAAACCCCTTTTTAAAAAATAAATAAATACAAATATATATATATAATATTTTACTTAGAAATAAATAACAATCAATACAATAATAAATGTAGCTAATAAATTATTTAAATTAGGAGCACTTGTTCTATAAAAAGCATGATATAAAGCTCCCATTTTATCTTTAGTTAAAAGAGAATGGATTAAATTAATAATACTTCCTTCAAATTCAGTTCCCTATTAAGTAGTTATAGTAATAGGAGAGAAAGATTTCCAAACAATATTTTCACAAATATTAGTTGCTATAAATAATGATATACCACTTCCTAGCCCATAACCTTTATTTAACATATCATCTAAAAGCATTACAACAATTCCTGAAAAAACTAACTATGAGAAAATCAAAAGACAGTTTCCACTACCAATTTATTATACATCTCCATAAGCACCTGACCATATATAAGCAAAAGCTTCACACATAGCCATAATTAAACCAAGTACTAATATATATAAACATATATACATATATATATATATATATATATATATATATATATATATATATATATATATATGGTTTATATACGTTTCTATGCTCCTTAATATAATATTTTGTCTTCTCTTACTGCTTAATTAAATGTCAAAATTTTAGTATTTGCTAAAAGTTAAATTATCATCGAGGCTGTGACTATGGGTGAAATTCCCAATTCCATTAATGTTCCTCGATTAGATGCTAAGATTACTCTCATCCAATAAAATGGGTCACTTCCTTATGCTCTTACGACTCCATATAAAGGTATTTAACAACAAACTAAATATATAAATAAAGTTATGCCAGTCCATATC
>NW_004086278.1:0-26399 GCF_000220395.1 Ichthyophthirius multifiliis | reverse complement strand
ATAAATTATTTCTTAGATAAATAAAATATAAAAATAAAAAAAAAAAAATATGTTGTAAAATAAATAAAATTAAAAGATATATATAAATATATATATATAAATATTATATATTTTATATTTATTTATAAATTTTAATTTAATAATTTCATTTATGATTATTTTTTTACCTTAATTTTTTGTATTTCTTTTTTTTAATATAAACTTTTTTAATTTATCTTAAAGTTATATCTATTAATTAATATATATTTAATATGGTTTATAATTTAGATAAACAATTTTTATAGTTAAATTATTATTTCGCATTCTTTTAAATAATCTTTAAATTTTTAGTTAATTAATAATTTTTTTTTTGAAATTTTAATGAATTTTTAATATTTAATTTTTTTATAAATGAATATAAATAAGCATTTTATATTTTTATTTTTAAACAAAAAATAGACTTCAATAATTTTACACTATTTTATCATTTGAAATCAATGCAATCAAGCGATAAAAAAGAATTAATAAATTATAATAATTTTTTAAAATATACTATTGTGAGTTTTGATTGTACTAAAATTTAATTGTTGTTTAAATTAATAAATATAGTTTATCAACTAAGTCATAAAGTTGGAAAGTTTAGGTAATTTATTAGAGAATTATAATTAATTTTTTCAATATTCTAGTAGGGATGTTTCTTATTCAATTTTCTATTTATATAATGTAAATAAATATTTATAAGCTTTAATTATTTATTTTTAAATATTATAAAAGTATTTATTAAACAAGAGTTAATAATAAGGACAGATTTTTTTTTCTTAAGAAATTGGATAAATAAATGTATTTTATTTTAAAAAAAGAAGGATGTTTTTATAATTTAACTCAAATTTTTTAATTTATGATAATGAAGGAAATATTGAAATTAATATTAATTTATTTTATTAGAGTTACTATTATATCTTTATATTATTTTATTTTATTTAATTAAAAATTTTATTATTAAAATAAAATGTTTAAAAATACAATTATTAATGTTTTCTATTAAATATATTTAATTAATTTATTTATATATTAAAATAGATTTTTTTATTTATTTAAATATTATTAAATTATTATTTATATATAATGAGAAATTTATATATAAGAGAAAAAAATTATAAATAATTATTTAATATATATTTTAATAAATAAAAAAAAAAAGTCATAATAAAATTAATTTATTAAAAAATAAAAGTATATAAATAAAAATATAAAAATATAACTAAAATAATATTATTTTTTATTTAATTTTATTTTATAAATAATATTTTTATAACAAACAAAAATATAAAGCTTTTTTTAAAAATAAATAAAATGTTATATATATATATATATATATATTTTTTATATATATATATATTTATATAAATATATATATAATTAATATGTATATAAATTAAATTTATAGTTTATATTTGCTTCTATATATATTTCTAAATAACAAAATAATTTTTTATTTTTTTGTAATTTATTTTAAAAAACATAATCAACAAAAAAAATATAAGAAAAAATGAATGACAGTCTTATTTTTGTTGATTGAGTTTTTAAAAAATATTTACAGTAAAAAAATATGAGCTGTAATATTTTTTATAATAAAACTATTATTTAATTATATATGTAAAAGAAATCTCTTATTGCTTTTCTTTTTCATATATATCAAATAATAAAAAATTAATTTTATGAATAAATTAAAATAATAAAAAAATTGTAAATTACAACTAAATAAATTTATATATAATTTAATAAATAATAAAAGTTATAAAGTAAATAAGAATAAAATTTAAAATAATAATTAACAATAAAACAAATTATATGTAAAATTTAATTTATAATAACAAGCAATAAAGTTCTAATTAGGAAAAACAAATAAAAATTATTTAAGAATTATTTGAGTATTTTATTTTTTTTATTAAAAAAATAATTTAAATAAAAATAATTAAAGAAAAAAATGCACGCTTGATTTAATATAACTAAAAAATTTATAAAATAATAATATTTTTTAAACACCTGAATAAACAAATATAGATTCTTCTACAACTTTAAACACACATAGAGAAATAAGCACAAAATCACTTTAAAATTTCGATTTTATAGATTAATCTGATAAACCTTATTTAGGAAAAGGCACATATGGGATAGTAAGATTGGCAATAGATAAAAATACAAATTAGAAATATGCAATAAAAATTGTAAAATAAAAAAAAATATTTATTTAAAAAAAAATCAAAAAAAAGCTACAAAAACAATTAATATAATAGTACAATACATTCGAAAATTTAAAAAAAGAAATAAAAATTTAAAAAAAAATGAATCATCCAAATATATGTAATTTATTCAATTATTTTGAAGATGAAAAAAATGTTTATTTAATTCTTGAATATGCAGAATAAGGCAATCTATATGAAAATCTTTTTAAAGTTAAAAGGTTTTCAGAAGATCTTTGTTTTCGTTTTTTCTTTTAAACATGCCTTGCTTTAGATTATATTCATAAAAAAAAATTATTCATCGTGATTTAAAACCTGAAAATCTTCTTATTGATTCTAAAGGAGATATAAAATTATGTGATTTCGGCTGGAGTCTAGAAATATTAAATTCATAAAATAAAAATAACTTTTGTGGCACTATAGAATATTTATCTCCTGAAATGATTAAAGGAATGCCTCATAATCAAAATGTGGATATTTGGAGCTTAGGAATTCTCCTATATGAAATGCTAAATGGAGTTACACCTTTTTAAGGAAAGAATGATGCTGAAAAAATATATAATATATTAAATTTATAAGAAATAAAGTTTTAGGATTATAAAATATCAGAAAGCGCATAAGATTTGATTTTAAAAATTCTTAAGAAAAATCCTTTTGAAAGACTAACTATGGAATAAATTTTAGCACATAAATGGATGTAAATTAATTATTTAGAAAAAGGAATTAAAATTAAAGAAGTTATGGGGCAATAAAATTATATCATATTGTAAGAAAAATATAAGCATAAATCTATTAATACCAAAATATTTGAAGAAAGAAGATCATTTTTAACTGAAAGAAGTAGCAAATTTAGTAAATAAGAAAATTATTTATAAGATAGTGATAGGTATTCGTAAACAACCATTAATTAAGCTAATAAAAGATTAAATATTAAATAAAATGAGTCTTTTTTAGATAAAGTTTTATCCGTTTTCGGATGCACTTCTAGAGATTCTAAAAGATGAGGTTATTAAAAATTTTAAATATATTTAATAAATTTTAAAAATTAAATAAAAATGTATAATATATTTACTTGTTCATATGTTTTTTTTTTTTTTTGAATGATTTAATCAAATTAAAATAAAATAAATTTTTATTGTTTGATTTATTATCATATTATATAAATAATGAAATTAGATTAAATTAAATTAAATTAAATTAAATTAAATTAAATTTATATTAAATTAAATTTATATTATATGAATAAATAATTGACTCTTTTATCTTAATTATAAATATTATAGATTTTATATTATTTTTATTTATATAAATATTTAAGTTATTATTAATAAATTAAATAAATATTATTTTTTTAATTTTTTTATATAATTATTAAAATAATCTAATAATTTACTTTGGATAATATATTTTTTATTTTAAAAATATATACTATATTAAAAACGAATCTTTTTAATATTTTTTTTATATAAAACATCAATCTTAAATTTTATAATTTCAGCATATTAGCGAAAATATTATTTTTTGAATATTAAAGCTAATAATAAGAAATCTATCCTAAATGCATCATAATTATTTTTATAATAAAAATATTAGAATTTATATTTTTTTTAAAAATAAAACATATGAATTTAATAGATAAATTTTAATATAAAAACTATTAAATCTTTACTATATTTTATATTTGTTTTATAATTTTTTATAATTTAAATTAATAAAATTTTGTATATATAATTAAATAATAATAGAAATCAAATAATATAAAATAAACTCAATATATTTATTCAATATAAATAATCATTATATAATTTCATTATTAACATTTATTACTTATATTTCCACTGAAATAATTTAAAGTTTAATTAACAAATTCATATTTTAATAAAAATTAATTATGAGTATATCAGAAACACTCACATATTTATAACGTTTTTTTATTATTTTTTAATTTATTAAAAAAATCTTATGTATGATTAAATCTAATTAAATTAAATCGTCTTTTTTTCCATGAATAATTAATTATTACAATTTGTTTAATTTAATTGATTAATTTCTATTTATCAAATCTTTCACTAAAAAAGGCTTATAAATCTGGAGGACAATTAAACGACTAATTTTTTATTAGAAGTATATGTACTCATTAAAATAATATTTCCTAGTTATCTTTAGAAACCTAATAAAAATGCAGGACAAGACACAATAGATTATCCGAAAAGTAAAATATTTTTTTCTTAAATATAAATTTTATCGCATATATCATTAATACTATTAATTAGTTATGTTTTAATTGTTCAAGTGGATGTTTCTCCATTATATATTCGGTAAACTTTATATTATATTGCAATTATATTTACGTTTAAAAGGATTAAGATTATCTTAAAAATAAACAGGCTATTCTTATATCTTCATCGATTCAAGTAATTTTTAGATGGCTAATAACTTTGAAATAATAAAATTAGAATCTGAAGTATATTTTTTAATCTATTTATTTTTATTATTATTATCATTAGTATTATTATCATTAGTATTATTATTATTATT
Source organism: Ichthyophthirius multifiliis (assembly GCF_000220395.1). NCBI lineage: Eukaryota > Ciliophora > Oligohymenophorea > Hymenostomatida > Ichthyophthirius > Ichthyophthirius multifiliis. The sequence goes on along the minus strand of NW_004086278.1, from coordinate 21,639 downwards.
ATTATTATTATTATTATTTATTATTTTTATTATAATTATTATTTATTTTATTATTATTTACTTCTTCTATATCGATTAATCAAATTAATTATTATTTTATTATATTATTTAAAATTTTACATGTATTTTTAATTTAAAAAAAAAAAAAATTAATAAACATATTGTAAAATTTATAATATATTTTATAAATATTAGTTAATATATTTATAAAAAAAAATTTATTAAATAAAAAAAAGATATTATATAAAAATATAAAATAAAAATTATAAATATATTACTTTTATAAGATATTTATAATTATTAAATTAAAAATTAAAATTAAATATAAAAAAAAAACTAAAAAAAAAAATTTATATATAATATATTGAAATTATATATAAAAAATTAATAAAGATTTTATTTATATAAAATTTTCATTATAATGTAAAATATTTAAATTTTATTAAAAAAATTAAAAAATATTAAATAAAAATATATATCATAAAAATTAAATAATAAAAATTATTAAAAAATCATAATAAAAATATTAAATAATATATAATTATAATAAGATAAATTTAATTAAATTAAATATAGGTATAAATAAATATATATATATATATAAATTAAATAAAAAATAATAAAATATATTTAAATATAAATAAATATATATATATATATAAAATATATTTATATAATATTTTATATATTATTAATATTTACTTTTTATATTTTATTTATATTGTTTTTTATTATAATTTCTTAAAATAATTAATAATCTAATATTATAAATATTTTATAATATATTTATTACAAATTTAAATAAATATATAATTTTTTTTGTTTTTAAAAATGTAATAAAAATGTTGTATTGTTAATTATTCTGATGATTAAGAAGAAGAATAAGTTTAATAATTTGATTAAATAAAAATGCACTAAATTTAACATACTCAATTATTTAAAAAATAAAATTAACCTTAATTACCAAGTGCATTGTAATTAATTTAAAAAGTAATTATTTAAATACATTTCATAAAAAAATATAAATTAAAAAAGAAAGACACAATTAATACAAATAAAATATCCTCAAAAAATATAGTATTAAATTAAAATAGTGAAGATTTACTATTGGTAAAACGAAAAACTGATGTTGATATTTAAGATCTATAAAGAACTAGAAAAGTTCCTCATTTAAATGGATAGTTTGCTTGTTTTATATATTTAGATATTTACAATTATAGCAAACATTTATAAGAGGCTTAAAATATAATAAAAGAACAGCTGAAAAACGATTATCCATAAATATAATTTGAAAACATTGATCCGAATACTTTTCATATATCATTAAGTAAAACTTTCTATCTTTTAAAGCATTAAATCGATTATTTTTTAGCTTCTTTGAAAGAAAGTATTAACTATATATATAAATTTCAAATAAAAAAATAAAATAAAGAATACATTTAAAAAATAAAATAATTTAGCATTTCATTAGATTTTAATAAATTAAATCTTTTTTGGAATGAAGATAAAAATACATTTTTTATTGCATGCTAAATCTCTTAAGGAAAAGAACAAATTAAACATATTGTAAATCAAATTGATATTTGTATGTAAGCTTATAATTTTAAAAGTTTCTTTAAAGGAAATAAATATCATGTTAGTATTTTATGGACTAATAATAAATAATGTTTATAAGAATAATTTTAATTGTATTTAAAAGATAATAAATTTTGTAATCCAATTTCTAATTATTAGGAAGTTAAAGAAATAAATGTTAAAATTGGAAAAAGAGTAAACTAGTTTTTTTAATTTGATTGTTGTCAAATGAATTTTTAAAAAAACTTTAATTTTAACTATTTTTTTTATTATATTAATGTTTTTTATATAATTTAAATTATAATTGATTATAATGAAACTATTTTTTAAAAAAAATTGTCACATAATTATAATAGATATGTAAATACAGAAACATTAAAATTTATAATATTTTATTTATATCTTATATAAAATTATTAAAAAACATAAATTATAAAGTTTTTTATAAAAATTTTATTAAAAAAATATAATAAACTAATTAAAAAATTATCTATAAATATATTAATGAAATATTGATTATATTTAATAAATTTATTTTTTATAAATAAAAATAAAAAAATATTATTAATTATATATGATTAATATTGAAAATATATTATATTTGCTATAATTATGTTTACTAATTATTTTTTCTTAAATTTATTATAATTATAGTACATAATTTAAAATTATATATATTTTTTTTATTTGAACTTATATTAATATTAATTTTATTTTAATAAATATATTTTAGAATTTTATAATGCTTCATTTATTATTTTTTTTTTTTTAATTATTTTATATTTTTTTTATTTATTTTATTTTAAATTATTTTTGATAAATAAATTACTTTTAATTTTTTTTTTATTATTATTATTTAATTTATAATAGTTAATTTTATAATATACTGATTTTTTGATAGATCTTTTTAATTTTTTTATTTTTAAGTTTCAAAAGAATCGGAAATTTATCTTTTTTAATCTTAAAATATAATTATTTTCAATTCTAGAAATTTTTGTTAGTATTAATATATTTTTCTTTTTTTGATATTTATTGGCTGTATATAAAATTCGTTTGTTTGATTTTCTTATATTTTTATATATTTTCTTTTAATTTTTCATTAATTTATTAAGAAACATTTATTTTAATAATAGATTAAGATTTTATTAATAATTTTATTTTAGTTAAATATTTTAATATCATTATTATTTTTTAAAACAAAGATATTTTAATTGTATTTTATTTTATTTTTTTAAATCTAAATAGTTTCCTTTTTTTGTATTTTTCTTTAATAAATCTTAATGTAAATTATCAGGGCACTTAATTGTATTTTTTTTAGAGATTTTATATTTTTAATAATAATTTGCCAATTAATTTTATGTTTACCATATTATGTTAAATAAAAGCACCCAAAAATTGATAAAATATCTTATTTTTATAAATATAGTTCTACAAAAGCATCATTGTTTGAAATATTTATAAGATAGAAGTATGCTTTTGGAAAAATATTAATAAATTAGAACATATAAAAAAATATTAATAAATTATACAAAATATGTTAAACAATTAATTTTAAAAAAACAAAGATTAAAGTATAAGTGGTGAAATAATATATGTAATATTAATCGACTAATTAGTTATAATTATTATTTTAAAATTAGAAGAATAAAATAATTATTATTTTGGTATTTTTATAATGTTGGTTTTGTTATTAAATAATACTTTTTAAATTTAATTTTCTATGTTTTTTTTAAAAAAAAAAATATTGATAATATAAAACTATAATATTATATTTATCACAATTAAATATATTTTTCCTTCATTTCGTCAATCTATTTTATTTTTTAATATAAAAAATTATAAATAGATTAAATAAAAAATGTTAATGTTTTTGTAAAAAATACGCTTGTTATATTTTCTTCAACAAAAGAATCGAAAATTTTTAATTTTCTCAACATTTTATCTTTAATTTCAGTTTTTATTTATTAAATCTATATGTTATTTTGTAAGTTATTATTTTATTATTTTTCACTTTTTTCTACCGAATACAAAATATCCTAAAAAAATAAAATAATAATAATAATAAAAAAGAATCAATAATATACATTTTGATTATAATTATTATATTAATTTTTGCAAAATCCAATATTTTAAGTAGATTTAAAATCTAATTCTTAATTTTAACTTTTAAAAATTTAACTATTATTAATAGGTGTAGCAATTATATTATTTTAAAATGTTTAATTGAAATTTATATTTTTTGCTCTTTATAATTTATTAGAAAGGTTTTATATTTCAAATACAATCTTAATTACTATTAAGAATATATAAATAAATATTTATATATAAAATATACTTTTAGGAATTTCTTTTTTATAACAAATAATACACTAAGATTAAGTTTATTTCAATAAAAAGCATTTTTTATGGAATAGATGTCCGCATTAAAACAAAGTTATAAAATCACTACTATAACTTGAAAAAGGAATTCCACAAAAATAGCAAATATTTTTAAAGTTATGACCTTGATTCATATAAGTTTTATATTTTTAAAATTGATCAATTAAATCATTTATAACTATTTGTTTGGCTTCATTTAACAATTTAAATTCATCAAATTAATTCTAAAGTATTTTTATAAATACTTGTTTTAAATTGTTTAATGAAAAAGAAGAGGTAAACAAACTTATAAGTTTTATAACTCCTTCTATATATACGTATTTTTATATTTAAGTAAATAATTAAGCTATTATATCAGATATTAAAATATTCAATTTTGTCTGATTTTCTTGATTTTTTTACTCTTCATTTATTTATTTCCAAATAGAAAAGGACTTATTTTGATCTAATATATTTTCTGCCATTTTAAGCCATATATCCTTTTTTTTAATTTATATATATATTTTTAAAAAAATAAACTTTATTATTATTTTAATCTGCCTCATAAGCTGTTTTACATAGATTTATCATCAAGTTAAATTTTTAATAAACTTAATTAGTATCTTTTTATAAATTTATTAATAATATATATAAAAATTAATCGTTTTTTCTTTTTCTTAATAAAAAATTTACTAAAATATTTTCCTTGAGAAATTTTATTAATTGCTTTTTTAAATACATCTGCAAAAACTCCACAATAAAGATCTATTGATTTAAAATAATAACCTAGTTATTCACTAATATATGCCTACGCTTCCAAAGTCTTATTTTTTTCACAAATTGGTAATAATTCTTCAAGTGGATAAGGATTATTTTTTATTTCTTTTATTGCCCTATTACTTTCTAATTAACAAAGAAGAGATATGTAAAGGCATAGTATTGAATTTTTAATTTTTATTCCTTATTTTCTATCTTAAATTATACATTCTATATAATCTAGTAATAAAGCTGGAAATAAAGACAAAAGTTCAAATAATTTATCTTCTTGATCATTCATGTATTTTTATACTATTTCTTTTGTCTTTAAAGGAGAAGTTTATACTAATTAATAAATATTATCATGAATTTATGTTTGTAATTATTTTATGCTATTTTCGTTTGAAATGGACAAAAATGCCTCTTCTAACCAAGAGAAAATTTTATACTATTCAAATATATTTCCTTACATAAATAAATACATATTAAACGACCTTTCTAAATCTCCCTAAATAAAATATAAATAAGCTACGATTTCATCACTATATTAATATTAAAAAGTATATAAATATATATATATATATATATATATATATATAATTATATATATATATATATATATATTCATTTTAATAAATACAATTCACAATTATCAGCCACATCTAATAACTCTTTAATAAAAGAATGATTTTCTTATATTTCTTTTTTACACTTTTTAATAAGTGAAACAAGTTCACTAGATTTTTAACTTTTTTCTGATTCTGAATATTTAGTTTTATCTTAAAGTACGAATTTTACGCATTAAATGCAAATTAAAACATCAATTTTATGTTCTTGAATATTTGCTATTTTTCCAACAAAAAAAGAGAATTCCCTATAAACTAATTAATTTTCATCTGTAATTTTATGTAAAATATCATTAATATAAATAATCATTTATTAATGAATAAATTCAGGATAATACTTAATTTTGCAAACAGCTTTTAAAAAAAAAAAAAAAAAATTAAATATAACAAAAGTTTAATTATACAATTTGTTCATATTTTTGTTTAAAAAGCTCAATTAACAAAAACAAAAAGACCATCATTATTATAGCCTTTTTTTGTTTCGTTTATTGATTTTTTTTTATAGAGGAAAATATGAACAAATAATTTATATTTATATTTTACTATACTTTTTCCATTAATAATTTCCTTTTGATTTTCTTTAGAAAAATAAATAATTAAATTCTCATCATAATTTCTTAAAATTTAAGCTGGTTTTGAAACAAAAAACATAAAAATAATTTCGAGTAAAATCTAAATGTTATTTTTTGCAAAAGAATACAGAATTTCTTCTTCAAAAATCCAAACAGTTAATGATTTTATTACTTTTATATAAATAGTTTCTTCTATATTATCATTTGGGAATTGCTTCCCTTATAGAGAATCCCTAATAAACTACAAGCATTAATAAAGATATTTTTTCCCTTTTTCATTTTATTTTTATTCTTCACAAAGCTAATAAAATTAAAACATTTTATTCAAAGGAGTAATATAATCATTGTCTTTTCGTGTGCATATATAAATTAAAGGTAAAAACAAATTATAATGCAAGCATAAAGGTATTGTAAAACCTAGATCTATTGATTTTATTTCCAAATTAATAATACATTACTATAAAACCTTTAATTTATTTTAATAATGATTTAGAATTTCTTTAAATATTTAATTAGGAATCGCTTTAATATCACTTTTCATAATAAATGGTTCCAGAGTATTTAAAAAAATGTCATTTTTATTAATTTTATCAAAAAAGTTTTTAACTTTTGTAAATAAAAATTCAAATTAGCCTGTTTCTATTAAATATTCAAATGTAACATTTGCAATTTCTGTAAACCTATTATTATTATATTTTTTATTTTTTTCTAAAAATTACTTTTAATTTTCAATATGTATTTAATCTTTTTCATTTTAAATTATTAAATTAGTATTTATCTTTAAATAAACACTTATTAAATCAAAAAAAATTTACATAAATTTATACTTCTAGTCCTTATTTGATAAATCAGGTATTACACTAAAACTCTAACATTTTTAAAAATATAAATCAAAACATATTTTTAAAGCTTAAATCCATTAATTATTTTCTATTAATTTTTTATGCTTTATTTCCAACTAAAAAACATCCTTAAAAAACTCCATTTTAACTAAGAAAGAATCTTTATAAAATAAAATTAAAACAAAAAAATTGAAATAAAAAATACATCTAATGATTATTTTTATTAACATGTATTAAATTATTAAATGTTTATTTTTCTTATTGTTTTCAGTTACATAGGTTTAAAAACTAACTTCTGAATTTTCTATTTAATATTAATATTTAATAAAATCTTTATTATCTTATTGTATTTCATTTTCAATTAAACCTTCCTTTACATTAATAATTTTAATATTTTTTCTTCCATTTAATAACACAAAAAGCATATTTTCACTCAAATATTATATATAAAGAATAGTTTGTTCTAAATGAAAGCCTCCAACAAAATCAAAGCTATCACTAATAGTATTAATGCCTTGAATTTAATTAATTGCAAATTTATTCATTTAATAAAACATACAATAATTCCCCCAGCTAATAGCCAAAATAGGAAATGCTTCATTTTTATTATTAGCTTTCTAATCTAAATTTCCATTACCCCAACTAGAAGATGGTAATATATTTAAAAAAGTTAAGTTACAATTTTCGGGTTTTTAAATTTTATACAAAAGTTTGACATAGGGTTAAACACTAATTATAATAATACATGAAAAACCAGAAAGAGCTACAATAATAGGTTCAATATTTAAAAAGAAAAGGAAATTATTAATGGTCTAAAAGTTCTATTTGATGAATTATTTAATGTTGATTTTTGGGTAAAAGTCTATTTTTGTCAAATGAGTATTACCATAAAATTTTCTTTATTTAAAAAAGGTATATGTTTCCTGAAGTATCAGAACTTATGAAATTATTCTTAATATTTTTATTAAGAAATAAAATATTATTAATTTTTTATTTTTTTATTATTATATAAAAAAACAAATTAAAAAAAGTAAAGTAACTTACATATTTTATTTATATACCTCTTTTATAAATTTAAAAACTTAAACTTCTGATTCATGTATTCCAAATATTTGTTTCATAAATTAACCTTTCTATAGATCATAAAGTATTAAACTTCCGTTTTCAAACCCAATTCCTAAACAATTTCCTTTTTAATTTACATCTAATGTTGATACAGGTCCATATTTCTTATAATTGTCAAAAGATCCAATTGTTTTCTCCAATCTTTCAGTTTTTATATTAAAAATTAAGATCATTCCATAAGAAGTGCCAATGGCTATATTGATATTTAGATAGATCTTTTTTTCTTAATATATTTATATATATATACATATATTTTACACATAAAGCTTTTGGTAATCCAAAATTAAAATTTTAAGTATTTTCGAATTAAGGAAACATAAAAGGATTTAAAAAGTTTTAAATATTAAATTAAAAGTTAAAATTAGAAGTTAAAACTGTATTCTTAAGAATATTTTTTTTTTCTAAAACAAAATCTTTTTAAATATTCTCTTATTAATATTCAATAAGGTCTAATGGATTAATTTTATTTTTTAAATAATAATTGTCATCTTCGTCTTCTCCTTCTTAATAAAAAAGAGTTCTTTTTATTTAAATAGATGAACTTTTTTCCGAAGAAAAATTCCTTTTTTTTGACTCAAACATTTATTCTTGATAAATGCTATTTTTTATCTCATTTTTCCTTAAAGAAGTATGTGCTTAACTTTTCTATTCTTCTTCCAGTTTTAATTCATTTAATATAACTTCTACATCATATTTTTTTTCTTATTTTTATAATAATTTTTCTTTCGTTTTTTAGTGAATTTGCTGTTGTTAGTATCTTTCTTTTATTTATATTTTATATTTTTCTGTCTCTTGAAATCCTATTATTTCGTTTAAATTAAAATCAAACATCTATTAAAGTTCAGCATTTAAATTTGTGTCGGATATTTATTATTCATCATTTTCATTTAACATTTAATCAATATTACAAACTATTGGACTGTATTTATATTTATTATTAGTCTAAAAGCTATTATCTTCTTAATATTCGTCTTCTTCTTCATCGTCTTCTTCATTTAAAATATCATCTATATTAAATTCATTTTGCAAGCTATCTTTTATTATCATATATTATAGATTTTATATTTTTAACAAAAAATATTTTGTTATTGTTAAAAAAAAAAAAATTATTATTATTAATATTTTGTGTAAAAATATAAAACAAAAAATATTTTTTTTTTGCTGTATTTTAATATATTTTATAAAAAAAAAGTATTTTTATTAAAATGGAAAAAAACATTAAAAATATTTATTAATAAATAATTAATTTTATCTAATAATATTTTAAAAATATATATTTTATCCTATTGTTAATATTTTATTAAACTTTCTTATTTGATATATAATATAATTTAACTTTCAATTTATTATTTTTCACTTATCTTCGGAGTTTAAGACTTCGTCTTTTGAATAACATTACTATTAATCACTTAAATTAAATTTACTTGAATATTTATTTTTGAACTAAGATCCTTAATAACTATTTTTCTTTTAAAAATAAGGTGAAGCTATTTCACTTTAGAATTCTAGTTAAACAGCTTATATACTTTTATCCAGAAATTTCATCCATTTATTTTTATATTTTGCAATATGAACATTATTTACATTATTTTTTATAAGATTTACGAGATCTTTATATTCAGGTTTATCACTACTTAAAATAAGTAATTTTTATAAAATAAAATTCCCATATTTTATTTTCATAAACTCTGCTATTGTTTTAGTTTAGATAATTGCATTTATTGCTTTTTTATAAAATGTCTTTTTTTAAAAAAAAATAAAATAAAAAAATTGATAAATATTTATTTTATATTTACTTTTGAAAATTAAGAAATACATTTTTCAATAACATTTGAAGAATATTTTTAAATTGAAAATAAAGTTAATTTATCTAATAATTTTTAAGTAATTTAGTCACATCTTTCCTCTTCGTAACACTTTTTATTTATTATTTTTTGTTAAAAATAATATATATATATATATATATATATATATATATATATATATATATATATATATAATTACTTCATAAGCATGTTAAATAGCATAATTACCATAAGGATTTTGAATGAGAACATCAGTATTTAAAGCTAAAGCAGTAATAATAAAATCAGATGCTTTTTATTCTAATTTAAATTTACTCATAATAGCTTTTAACTTATAAAAAAACAAATAAAAAATATAAAAATATAAAAAGGATACCACACATAAAGAAAATTAATTATTTCCAAATCTAACTACATCCGATGTAAGAGTACTAAAGACAAAATTTAAATGTTTAATATTGAAACAATGAATAATTTTTTGAATAAAATGAGTAGCATTATGATGCATACTAATTTCAGATATTCTTGGATTTATATTATCCATAATTAAGTTTATTTCTGAGTCCAAATTGATTAAAGAAATTAAAGTTTATAATGAATGAGTTCCTTTTTTATCAAAAACTAAATCTGCAATATGATTTGAAACCTTTTTTATTAAAAATATATAGTATATATGTATATATTTAATTTTTTTTTTTTTAGATGTTTTTTTATTTTTTTAAAAAAAACTCAATCAAACAAACAAATATAATATCTTAATGCATTTTACTCGGCCTTTTTTGTTTGTTGATTGAGTTTTAGAAAGAAAATAAGAAAACCTTATAACAAGTAATATATAAAAATACTTGTTATAATATTTTAAATCTTTATTCTATTGTGCAAGTTTAAATTAAAGATTAAAACATATAATTAGCATAAGAATCTATTACTAATTAAGGCAAATCTTAATAAATCTCGTTTATCACTAAATCAATATCTGATTCGGTACATGTATGGAAGAATCTTTATAATTAATGACTTCCTGAATTTGTTTTTGCAAGATTTTTGATATTACCAGCCAAATCTTTTATACTTTTAATATCAGCTCCTCCAGATTCATCTTTATCTTAAAAGTAATTATCTTGCTCATCTTCAGAATTATAAGAATATTTACTTGCTTATTAAGAATTTTTGATTTCATCTAAAAATATTTACTCACTACTTTTATTATTAAAGTCTTCATAAAAAGGTGAATTCATTCCAGAAGTATTTAAAGAAGAAGTCTATCCAAAAGGCTTTGCTTTTACAGAAATTTATTTCTTTTATCTTAAATCTTTGAGTTATAGTTTTTTTTAATGTCTGATTTTGTTGGACTCTATTATTCAAATTTTGAAAAGGGAAGTTTTATATATATATATTTAAAATCTATAAATTTATGAATGTTTTATATATTTAAGTTTATATATTTATGAAGAAGATTTTGACTTATTTTCTATTAATCGCAAATTTAACCACCAATTATAAATTAATTAGGAATATTTGTCTTTATTAATTTTTATTTTAATTTTATACAATTAATTTTTATTTTATACAATAATTTTTTTTTACACATTAAATTTCAAATAAAGAATAATCATCTTTTTAATGTTTTAATAAATCGAAATTAAATTAAATTATTTGTTTTTCCTATTTTTATAAAAAATAATTAAAATTTTATTTTATATATTTTTTACATTTTCATAAAAGAAAATAATTGTAGATTTAAATTAAAAGTAAGGTAAAGCAAATTAATTGATATCGAAAAATTCAGCTTACTAATCATTGTTATTAATTTACCAATAAGCATATAAATCAGTCTTATAATAAAATTAAATATATAAATATATAAATATATAAATATATATATATATATATATATATATATTATATATATATAATATTACATCATCATTTTAAACTGAAATAATTTTTTCTAATCTAAATAATAATAAATTAGATATAGGATGATATATTTCCCAAATTAAAGGAACGACTTAAGTTGTTTAAAATTCAAAACATTATTTATACTCCAAAAAATTTTTTTCATTAATATTTTTAGAAATTATTGCAGAAAATGTTTAGTTATTATTATCATTTAATTAAATATATCCATAGCTATTATTATTCAAATTAATACATGTTTAATGAGTTAGATAATAAGAATATAAATATCTTGAAAATAATACTAATACATTATTTTATGTAACATCATCTTCTTTTGTAATAACTTATTTTAAATGTAATTAAAATTATCAATATCTTTATAAAAAAAGTTTACTTCTTTTGCAAAAAGGGCAACTTTATTATTATGTATTTACTATTTCTAATATTTTTTCATAATAATTATAAAATATCTTGATATCTTCATTCAATTATTGTTCAATAATGTTTTTTCAAAAACTATTATTTTTAATATTATAAGATAAATAATTTTTTTTGTTATTTAAATAATTTTTACCTTTTTAAGATTACTAATTTTATATATAGTTAAAATATTAATTATTAGGATTTTGCTATTAATATTATTAAATAGCAAATTATTAATAATTTTAGAAATTCATTTTGTATTTTTATTAATTATTTAACTCTTTTTTAATAGTAAAAATAAATATTTATTATTTTTATGTATTGTATTATACCTCCTTATGACTCTTATTCTATATATTTTATAAAATTTATAAAATATATTTATATATATTTTTATTTTACTAAAAAGTGTTTAGACTACTTTATATTTATCATCTGGATAAATTAAATCGGCATAATCTCTTTCAATATTATCTATTAAAATAATTTAATAAAAATATCATTTTAGATAATTTTATATTTTTGTACCTTCTAATGAAAATTATTATTGTTACTATTACAAAAAGCTATTAGTTTAGTAAGGATAAACATATATATATATATATATATGTATATTACTTAATCATCATTTAATATTTTTTTAGTGACTTTTTTTATTTTTTATTTTTTATTTTTGTAAATTAGAAATTTTTAATATAAAATTTGTGGAAAAAAAATAAATTGATATAAATTAAACCATAAAATTAAATATTATTAACAAAATTATTTTTTTTATTATTATTATTCTGTTATAAATATATTTAAATATATTTTATTTAATTATTTTATTAGTAATAAATAAAAATTAATAATTTTAGTATTTTTTATTAAAATCTTATTATTAAAAAGCTTCGAAGTTTTTTATGTTAGTCCCTTGTTTAATAGTCCTATTTTTTATATATTAAATTTAAGAAGATTAATTTAATAATTTTTAATATTTTTTCCATTTTTATTATAAAAATAAAAAATATGCAATATTGATTATAAAAATTTATAAATTTTTTAATATAAATAAATAATTTTATACATTAATATAACTTCAATATTATTATCTTTCCTAAGAAATTATCATTTAATTATATTTCACTATTCTTTTTAAAAAAAAATCTTCAATTATTTTATTTAAATATGTAATAATTACTTTTTTTCCTCCGAAAGATATTCGTCTCAAAGAAAAGAGAATACATTATTTTATATTAAAAATAAGTTTATTTTTTCATTTTATCTAAAAATATATATATTTATAATTTTAAATTATAAACAAATTTTGTAAAAAATATTTCAATTATTCAAAATAATTAAAAGGATTTTAATATATATTTATATATGTGATGATATAAAGGTATTAACTGTTAATTATTATTGTTTTCTATTATATTTAAATACACTCGTTAAAAAAGAATCAATATATAATTGCTAATATTGGATAAAACTCAGTACATAAAATTTTACTATATACCACTATTTTCATATTTAATAAAATAAAACTAAAAACAAATGAGAAGGTAAAAAATTTTGCAATAATGAATCTCTTAAACAATAAAAATATTTAATTCCTTTTATTTATATTTATTTTTGTTTTATTTTTTAAATTTTTATTTACTTTAAATTATCAAAATATACGATTTTAAATTTTAATTTAAGATTATTATAAATGATTAAATAATATGATTATAATCAAATTTAAAGCATTATTTTTCTTTATAACTTTTTCTATTTAATTTATTATTTATTTATTAAAATTAATTTTCTCTATATTATATAAAATAATAGAAAAGATTTCAAGTTTGAAAATTATTTATCTAACTATAAAAATCATAATTATTTGATAGAGTATTTTATTGAAAAATAAAATAAAATTTTGATATGAAAATTATTCAGTAACTAATATTATTACTTAATTAATTAGCTTTTATAACTGTATAATGATTTTTTTTATTCTTTAATTGAATTAATAACTATTTTTTCTTTAAATATCTAAACCAATATCTATAAAATGCAATATTTTTTTATAATTAAATATATTCTGTTCAAATAAATTTGAAATAATCAAACAAAAATAAATAATCAATTGTTATATGCAATATAAATGGATAAAATAAAATCAAAAACAAGTTCATCCAATCATTTAGAAATCTGAAAAAAATATTATATATGTTAATAATTTTTAAACTTAATAAAAAAAAATAGATTTACTAAATTTAATTCTTATTCAGAAAAATTTCTAAGAGTGTAAAACGTGTAAAATGTGTAAAATGTGTAAAATGTTTTTTTTTTTAGAATATAAATAATTAAAAATTTATTTGAATTTTATAATACCGACAACTTTTATTTCACTATTTTATTCATCATTAATAATTATTAATTTTCTTTATAAAAATATCTTATAAATAATTTTTTAGGAGAATTTTTTGCTATTATTATTTACTAACTTCTTTCTCATCAATATAAATTTTAAATAATTAAATTAGTTTTGAGTATTCAATTAAAATTATTATATTAACATTTATTTAAATAATAAAAAAATTTAGAAAATAAAAATTAAAAATATAAATAAATATAAATTAGTAAATATCTTATATAATAATTGTAATTTATTAAATTTAGTATATATAAAATTTAATTAACATAATATATATTAAGTATTTCAAAAAATCAACACTAAGATAGCATTAATAAAAAAATGCTAATTTTATTGAAAATGGTTAGATGTGTTGAAAAATAATTAATAAATTATAAAAAACTAAATAATAAATGAACATTATTTTAAATCTAATAATCAATAATAATGTTATATATTATATATAAAAATATTTATATTATTACTTTTCTGAATAATAACTTATTCGTGAAATTGTAAGAATAAAATATATAAAATCTACAATGATGAATCAAAAGATTTTTCATTTTAAATATATTTAATAGATATAATATTTGTAAAGATAAAACTTATTTTTTTATTAACGCCAGTTTTAATTAATTATATTATTTTATATACATTTATTTACAAAAAAACAAAACAAAATAAGATTCCAATATAATTTTATTGGTAAACAATTAAATTAAATATTAGGTTTTACATTGATTTTGATTTTAATTTACAAATACTGATGTTTTGAAAAAATAAAATAAGATTTAACTATTGTTTTCTTGAATTTTAAAATTTTTTTTTAATTATAATAAATGCTTTAATTGCATAGTTAAGTATTGAAAATATATAAATCTTAGATTATTTAATTTAAATTTGTTATTTTAAAATCTTTAAATAAATAATATAAAAGTTTTTACCATTATAATTAGAAACAATTATAATCTAAAACTTATATTAATCAACTGTATTATATTTTATTTAATATTTAATATTTAATTATATAAAAATAAATATACCTTTAATAATTAATAAAATTAATAAAAAACTAAAATGTAAATAATCCACCTGTATCAAATTTTATAATTAAATTACAGATATAATTTATTTTTTAATTTTTAAAAATTAAATCTAAAGACAGTTTCTCTAAAAAGTTTATAAGTTCTATAACAAAATAAAGTATAATCTAAATACAGTTAGTAAAATTTAATACTTAACTTTGTAAAAATTCCAAAAACACGGTGAGTTATTTATATTTTTTATATATTCACAATTATTTATTTTATATATATATATATATATTTTTTGAAATAAAACATAACCTAACCTAAATGAGTTTTAAAATAAGTAAAAATAGCTTTTTTTGTTTTGTTTTATTTTATTTTATTTATTACAATTTTAAAATAATTATTGTTGTTTGGCAAATATAATGGCACAAATTGTATATTTTTATTTGTTAGAATTTTTTTATTTTTTTTAAAAACATATTTTAAAAAAAAAAAAGTAGTTGTATATATATATTTTTTAAATATATATCTTAATTATATAAAAAATATATTTATAATAATATTAAAATAAGAAAAATAAAAAATGTATAAATATGATATAAATATAAAATTTTATAAATTTTTAAAGATAGATAATCAAAAAATATTAAATTTATATAAAATATAAAACAACTAGTTATTATTAATAAATATTTTGTATATAATTTATGTTACTGAGAATAAAATTTTTAAAAAACTGTGTTTAGAGTTTATATTAATTGTTTATTAAATTTATATAATTTTTTAGATAAACTATGTGTATTATAAATTTTGTATAATTTGCTTTTTAAAAATAAAAATAACGTTTTCAATTGAAATTTTATTATCAATCTGTAAATTAAGAATATAACAGAAAAAAAATTTATAAAAAAAATTATATAAATTTAAATACAAAAAATAAAAAAGTTATTTGAGATAAAAAAATATTAAAAAAAAAAAAAATATTTTTTATTATAATTATATTGATTTCATTAAGATTAATTAAGTAAAACATTTAAAATTTAAAATACTGCAGAACCTATAATTACAAAAATAAAAGTTCCTAATACAAATGGTCTAACAGTTTTATCTTATTAAACTTTTGATAATGTCTTTGTAACATTTCCTCGTTTGGTAACATTCTATCCATGAATTTTACTCTTAATTTTCATTAATTACTATAAATTTAAAAAATATTAATTATTTTTATAAATTATTATTTATTTACCATTTTTTTTTGTTTAATTTTATTATTTATAATTATAAAAATAAAAATTATATATTTTTTAAGCTTTAAAAAAAATATTAATAAAAAATATAATAGAAAAATTTAGTAAATAAAAATAATCTTTAAAGTATTAAAAATTATAATTTTATAAGCGTTTTATCAAAATAACTTTTAAATAAAAAAACTGAAAATTATATAAAATATAATAAACTTACTTAATATATTAAAAAAAATTAATATAATAATTATGACATAAATTTAGTAAAAATGAAAACTTAATATATTTATTAATAATTTAAATATATAAATTTATTAATTTTCTGATGTAATTATTTTTAAAAAAATATTAATTTAAAAATTTATTATTTATTATTGTTAAATTCTTTAAATAAGAATTTATTTATTTTAATAAAAAAATTTATTTTATATATTTAAATAAAAAAAAAAAAATTGATATAAATAAAAGTTTTATCAAATAATATTTATGTAGATTTAAAATATTGCTTAAAAAATAAAAAAATATTAATAGCTATAAAATTAGATAAATAAATTTAATAAATAATAAAAAAAATATATATTTATTAAATATTTATATATATAAATATATATAAATTTATATATTAATATTTTTTTAAAAAAATAATTAATTTTTAATTATTTATAATTAATTATAAATATTTATTTATAAAAAATATAAGATAATAATTTTTAAGTATAATTATAATTTCCTCTTATTTTTTATATTTAATATATATATATATTTTAAAAAATTACGAATTAATAGCAATTTTTTCATTAAATAAATTATAGTAATTATTTTTTTTACTAAATAAAACATTAAATTATTTATATTTAATTATTATTTTAAATTAAATAAAAGTTTAAAAATATATATATATAATAATTTAGACAAATAAAAAAATATTATTAATTATGTAATGTTTAAATATTTTACTTAAAAAGCATTTATATAAAATAAGCAAATAATATTTCTTAATAAAAACATTAAGTAAACAAATATTTAAATTTGTCAATTTTAATATTTTTTTTTATATATATTCATTATAAAATTTACTAAATTAAGAATATTAAATAACTTTATTTTAATACTATAGCATCTTAAATTAATAACACTAGTAACATATTAAATAAATAGCTTATATCTAATAAACGCAGAAATAATTTAATAAATAAGAATATCAATAAAAATTACTAAAATATAAAAAGGTAACCAATCATTGTATTATTTATAAAATCTATTTTAAATACTAATACAAATAATGCCAAAGCAAATTATGACTATAGTAATAAAAATCAGATAAATTAAATATATAACTATTATTTTATTCATTTTATAGACACTTTCTATTAAAACAATGATTAAGTTAATAATTAATAGCAATAAAGAATTAGCTAATATTATAAATACAGCTTTTAAATCATAAAATAGAATGGAATTAACAGTAATAAGAATAACGTATTTTATATATTATTAAGCTATTCTAAAAGGCCTACTTAAAAATTAATTAAAAAGAGTAAATATTAAAATTAATTCATGTAAACATAATACTTAAGTAATTCTACTTTTTTAAAGAAAGTTTTACAAAATACTCTAATCATAAAAAGAAAAAGAAATTTTATTATTTATTTGTTATAATGATTTATTTTAGTAAATACATTTGATTAAAATTATTAACTAATTTTATTTTAACCTTTTATAACATAATTGCTACTATCCTTTGTTTTTTCTTCATATTTAGACTCATTTTTCACATTTTTATTTATTTATTAGTTTAACTAATTTTACAATCGAATTAAACTAGATTAATGCATTTTTCTTTTAATTAATTTTTTTTTTTTAAGTTTAATCTGATTATTTTCCGGATATTAAATTTTATCCTAATCGTCTTGAGGTTTTATACCATCTTCTTGGTTATTTTATTATAATCAACTTTATCCTTTATCATTTATTTAAGAATTTAATTAACTAATTTTATATTTAATTAATGTTTTTATATTATCTTCTGTTGTCTATTAATTATCTCCTTTTTATTAATTTACATCTATTTACCTACTTCTATTTTCTATTGTATTAGATTAAATATTTGATGGCATTATTTTCCCTTGTAATTTTTCAGATTATAGCTATTATGAGATTAAAGAACCTAATAAATTGATTTATTATGTGTCTTTTTCATTTTTAATTAAAATATCTTAATATTATAAGACATAATTCTAGCAGAATTCTATATTATTTTAAAATTCAGATAAAGAATCTTAAAAAATTAAATTAAAAAAATAAAAAACATGAATATTTTTTTATAAAAAAAATATTTTTTATTATAAATAATATTTGTTTTAAAATATACTTATTTTTTAATTGGAAGTTTTTATAAGATACTATTTTTGTATTTATTCATCGTTTTTTAAAATATTATCTAATTATTTATTTCGTTCTTATTCATTAACATTTTTTTTAAAAATAATTTCTGTGATTTAATTTCTTTTTATTGTGCTTTATTACATTTTTTAGTCTTGAATATTATCGATTTATTATAAATATATAAATAACATCACATAAATTATGGTAGTAGCAACTAAATTCGACACAGAAGCATACAAATACCAATCATTTATACGAGTCACTTTAAATATTTAATTTATGTCATTAACAAGAGTTTATTTTCCTTGGGTTTTGCATTAACATATAAATTATTATATTTGATTTTAGTCATTAATATAATATAAAAGTATACAATCTTTAGAAATCCATTTGCCTTAAATATCTTATATACAAATGTAATTCCCAACATTATCTACTGTTTAAGATAAATTATAAATGCTGAATAAATGAATATCAAGTTGTATTTATTATTAATTAGATTCAAAAGTTATTGTCTTTTCATTTATGATAAATGAATGATTCTTTGAGTAAGGGAAATTATCATCATAAGCTATTACAGAAGAAGGATATTCTATATAATTTACATGGTATTATAGATTTTATTAGTCTTTTTTAATATTTATACTATTATAGTATGTATTTTAAAATAGTTTCAAATATTTTCCTTTTAAAACGTTATATGTTATTGTTTAAGTAGAAATTATATTTAGAACATTTATAGGATTCTCGTTAGGAATAAAAAACACATTCAAGGTTCGATATCGTTTTATTATTATCTAATTATGAGTTTATTTATGATTAAATAATTTTCTATCAACTTATTAAATTTTTAAATTATTTTTGCTTATAATATAAGAATTTATACTGATTAAAAAGAATTTTAATATTATTTTGTATCAGAAATTACTACATTTTTAATTACTCCTAATTACATTGTTACTATTTATTCAATATTATTAATAAATTATTGGATTTTATTAAATCCTAATTATGATACTATTTAATTGAGAAAGTTACCAAATATTAAATCTAATGTTATTTATGTCTATATAAAATAGTCTAAAGAGTCAGTTCATTATTAAAAATATTTTTACAATCTCAAAACTTCATTTAAAATTTCAATACATAATTAATTAAATTAAAAATTTGCTAACAATTATAAAACACTAATATGATTAATAATATCATAAATAATCATATTATATTAAATAATTTTATTTTAATTTAAATTATTTTATTAAATTTAAGTAAACTAATTATTTATAAATTCATAATATGAAGAACTATCTTAACTATATTGGCTCACTGTAATTTATTAAGTTATATTTCTTATTCCTCCTTTTGAATCTTATATTATTCCCATAATTAAGGACGCACCAAAAGGTAAAACAGTTTAAATACTACTATTTGGTGAGAAATCAGATAATAAATGTCTTTTAATAAATTATACATTTAATAATTCATTATTATAATCATCTTAATCTTTATAAAAATAGAAAGAATAAGATAAAGGTTAATCAGTATCAATACATTCGTTTATTGAACGAATTTATTTATCTTACATATTTTTAACTTCAAAACCTGTAGTTTAATCAAAAGTACAATCTTATGGAGGTATGTTAGCATTTAAAGAATAAGAAATTAATGTTGGTATTATATAATTTGGATTTCTTACTGAAAATATTAATTCAAATTAATTTTAATTTTAAAAGTCGAAAAAATATTCCCAAACTTTAAATCTAAATTAGCTTTAAGTTGATGATAATATACTTACTTATTAATTCTAATATAAAATAACTCCTGTAATTATTGATTCATCAACATTTTTATCTTCTTGATCATGAAATTAAGTAAATATTTCTTAATTTAAATTTATTGTATTTAAGCATTGTTAATAGAAATAGTAGGATTTATAGGATTTATAGGAGAAACGGAATAATCAACCATTAATATTGTTATCTCATCAAATACGGTTACTCCATATTTTGTTCCTTATAATTTAAATTAATATTATTAATAAGGAATTAAGATATTCTTTTATATGCTAATTTATAAGTTTTATGTATGGTATTTCTAAAAATAAGTTGTTATTTTATTATTAGATTAATTTATTTAATTAAGTTATTTAATTTTCCGTATTTACATTAGAAGAAACAAGCGTCCAAGTAATTTATTTTAATTTTCTATTTCCAGAATTAGAAACACTAGATATTCTTATTTAGGCTTATTAACATATCGAAATAGGACTTGTTTAAGTTAACTCAATAACTGGACTTGCGTCTAAAATTATTTTTCCAGTTATTTATTAAAGAAAATCAGGGCAATCAAATCCGTTATTTGTTAGTTTGAATACACCAGGTTTTATTTTTATTTCATCATCCTTATTAATAGTACTAACAGTATCAAGCTAAACTATAAGTTTTTTTAAAATTGGTTGAAAGAACACAAAATATTTCCTTATAATTTAGAAGAAATAAAGGCTTAATCCAAAGTTTCTATGCAAAGTTAATTAGTAAATTATAATTAAGAGGTTTACTTTTATAAATCTAAATTTATGAGAATTAGACTAATTTATAAATTAGTAAAATAAT
>NW_004086279.1:0-55517 GCF_000220395.1 Ichthyophthirius multifiliis | reverse complement strand
TTTTAAGAAAATAATAATCTTATTTAAGAAATTGATGGCATTCTAAAAATGATGTTATTAAATCTTTTATGATCCTTTTTGATAATTTCATTAATTTCTAATTATTTAATCCTAATGTTACACCAAACATTTAAAATAATAATAATAATCAAGGTGAAAATGTTGTTTTTAATATCTAAAATTTATAATAGTTAGGCTAATGGATTGATCAAGAAGATTAATTTAGTAAATTTTATAAAGGAAAAGCAGTTTGAATATTTAATGTTATTTATAAAAATATGTTTTTTATATAATTTTTTTAAAAATTTTTAATTTTATATTTAAATAATATAATAATAAATATATATATATATATATATATATATATATATATATATAAATATTTTATTTTTTCAAATAATTATTTATATTTTTTATTTATTTTTCAAAATATTATTTATAAATTTTCTTTTTTTTTCGGAACTTTTATATAAAAATATTATTTAAATTTGATTATTTTTAAATCTATTCATTAGTATCAAAAAGACTTAATTAATTTAGTTATTTTTAACAATTAAAAGTTTATAAATAATTATAACAAATATCCTTTTTTAACATTAATAAATTTATTATTACTTATATGTTTTATTAATTAATTATTATTTTTTAAATCATGAAAAGTTCATTTTCTTTTCAAAATTAAAAATAATTAAATAGCAAATATAATTAGCTTAATTTTTATGAAATAAATATTATTTCTTCACTTATATTACTATTAAAATTTTTATTTTAAAATAATTATTTTTTTATATTATTTATTATTCTTTTTAATCAAATAATAACTTTTAAACTTAAAAATTTATAAAATATATTTGGATTATTTTTAATCATATATATTTATTCAAGAATGATATTTAAAATAAATTATTGATGTAATTTTTTCTCTTTTCCACCTCAGATAATTAAAACTCTTCCAAATTTAGTTTCTTCATTTTTTAATCAGAATAGTTTTCTAATAATTAAACCGTTTTTTCAATTACTCCATTATCTAAAACTAGACTCTCATCATTCATTTAAGCAATAATATATTCAAAGTAAGTTTATTCTATTTATTTATTTATAAAATAATTAAAATCTAATCATGATTATAAAATTAATTAATAATTGAAAATTTTCTTTAATTATAACTAAAAAAAATAAAAACCAAATTTTTCTTTATGTGTTTAAAAAATTTTAGGAAATAAAGAAATGATTATATGAACAAAATTATATTTTTAAAAAAAAAACTCAGCAATTAATAAAAAATTATTTCCATAATAAATTAAAATTTTTTAAATAATTTCTAATTAAAATACAAATATTATAAATCATAAATTAAAAAAAATGTAATAAATTTCAAATGATATTATTATATAAAAATATTTATTTTCTATAGAAATTTCAAAATTTATATTAGTAATAAGATTAAAAAAAATTATATATATATAAAAAATAATTAAATAAATATTCAATAATAAATTAATATAATTAATAATAATATAAACAAAAAAATATTGCTTATTTATAAATGCTTTATATTTTAAATATATAAATAAATAATTTATTATGTATAAAAATAAGTAAATGAATATAAAAAAATTAAAATAATAATATATATATATTATTAATTAAAAGAAAAAAAATTAAATAAATAAATCATAAAATAAGCGATAAATAATAAAAAAAAAAAAAAAAAAATACAAAAGTGATAAGTGGTTAAAAAAGTAAAATTATTTATTTATTTATTTATTTATTTATTTATTTAATTATTATTTATTTATTTATTTTATATTATTTATTTATTTAATATTAATATAATATTTATATTATATATTTATTTATTAATATATATTATTTTTATTAATATATAATATTTATTCATATATATATATATTTTTTTAATTTATATAAAATTTTATTATATATATATATATATTTTTGTTTAATTTATAATTCAAAATTCTCACAATTTATAATTTTTTTTACACTTTTTTATTTCAAATATGAAATTAATATATATAAATTATTTAATTTATTTAAGAAAGCTACAATTTTTTTATTTTTATAAAAACAATTTTTTTTTTTTTTTTAATTTTTTTTTAATTTTAAAATATAAAATTTATTATTTTTCATTAAATTTTATTATTCAAAAATTATTCTAATTTTTTTCTTTTACTTATTTTTATTTATTAAATATTTTTTTAATAATTAAATTATTTTATTTTTTTATTATAATTTTATATTTATTGTATTTTTAATGCGTATTAATTATAGTGATTTTTTTATTTAAATTCAATGGATAAAAGTTTCATTTTTTATAAAGATGATATTTAATTAATTAATTTAAAATAAATTTAATTTTTAAATTCTCATAAGAATTAGAAAAATAAATAAAATTTATAAAAAAATATAATCAACTTTTTTATATTTATAGTAATTTAATTTAGCATATAAAATACTTAATATTATATTATGTAGGTTAATTAAAATTTTAATTATATAAATAAGATTATTATTTAATTTAATTTAATAATAATATATACTTTTTATGTTATTAGAATTCATATTCTTAGATACTCGCTAAATTTATTAAATAAATTCTTATATTAAATATTTAAAATAATTAAATATATATTTAATTTTATTTTTACAATAAATATTATTTTTATTTAATTTTTAAAATTAATAAATAATTTAATAAAATTGAGTATAAAAATAAATAATTAATTATATTTATAAAAACTAAATAAAATTTATCTAAAAATAAATGGATAATAACAAGGAAAAAAGAATATTTATTTTAAACTAAAAACAATTAAATTATTGTGATATAAAATAAGATTATTAAAATCTACAGTTAAACGATTATTAACTACTTGTTTAAGGTAAACAGAAATTAAATTTATACTAAAGAATAAGACCATACTTAAAAAGACTAATCTTATTTGTTATAATATTACTAACATCTATATTATTGTTTTTACAAACATACAATGTTTCATAATAAAAAAAACCTTTAGAAAATCCGAACGAACAATTTTTTCAAAATAATTGGTTAGATATAACAGATTAAATAATAAAACCTAAAACAATAAAAAGCAAATTCGAAAGTATAAAACTAAAAGAAAATAATTTAAAAGTACTTTTAATATCTGAACCTAATTTACCCTTAAGCGCAGCTTCTTTAGACGTAAAAGTAGGCTCTTTTAATAATCCAGATTAATTATAAGGACTTGCACATCTTTTAGAACATATGCTATTTATGGGAAGTGAAAAATATCAGGATGATAATTTATTTTTTGATTTAATATCAAGAAATGGTATTTTTTTTTAAAAAAAAATATTATATTATAATTATTATTTTAATAAAAAAAAAGGAGGATAAGCTAATGCATTTACTGCAAATGGAAATACAAATTATTATTTTTAAAGCACAAACAATAATTTTGAGTAACTATTAGAAGTATGGAGTCGATTTTTCATTGACCCTCTTTTAAAAGAAGATTAACTAGAGCGAGAAATATAAGCAGTAGATTCTGAATATGTGAATAGTTTAACCGATGAAGCTAATAGAATATACGAATTATTAGTTAATATAAGTGATAAATAACATCCTATTAATACTTTTGGCTGTGGAAATTTCGACTCTTTAATGAAGAATCCTAAAAATACATACTTTGCCTTAAGAGAGTTTCTTTAAAAATTTTATTTTGCCGAAAATATGACTTTAGTAGTAAAAGTAGATTCTATTTATTAAAATTCAATTAAAAATAAAATTGAAAACTTTTTTTCACAAATACCTTCTTTTTAGAAAAAAGCAGAAAATTCAAATCTTCTTTTAAATTCAAAATTGTAAACTGAATAAATACCCATTTAAAAAGGCTCATATTTGCAATTAAAGGAAAATGCTAAAACTAATAAACTTCATATATTATTCATTCTACCTTTCAACGAAGAAAGTGAATATAAGACATTAAGATTTATCGAAATTTTATTCGATTATGCATTCTAGGAAACAAATTTTTGCCTATATTTAACAGCAAAAGGTCTATCAAGCAAATGTGAAGTAGATATAGAATAAGAGATTACTACTTTAAGTAAATTTTTGGTATTTTAAATATAAATAGAGCTATTAAATGAGACAAAAAATGACATATAAGAAATAATAAAAATATATTTTTATTATGTACAAGAAATATAAAAAATATCTGAAAAAAAGGAAAAATATTATCAAATTAAAGAAATTCTCGAAAAATTATTTTTTTTATAAAATTAATAAGAAGAAAAAGTAATGGATTAATTGAGTGAATTTTCTTAAATAATAAACTAAAATATAATAGTCAAAGAAGTTTTATGTTTTAAGAATTTATTGAAAAAATTTAATATTTTCTACTTCGAAAAAATAATACATATTTTAAATAATCCCGAAAAAATAATTATTATTCATAATACTAATAACGAAAGTTTTTTCAAAAATATGATTTTATAAGAAAACAAACTTTAGGATTTGACTTTTACTTAAACATTTTTAAACGAAAAAGAACTTTCAGATTTTCTAAATTTCCAAAAAAAATTCGAATTAGTACCTTAGAAAAATTTCCCTATTTTAAAAGATACTATTTTGGACGATATTGACAATTCATTTTAAGATTTTAAAACTCCTTAAGTTATTTTGAGCAACGAAAACGGAAGATTACTCATTTAAGTAAGTAAAATGGAATTTAAATAGCCTAAATAGGTTATCTATTTATAATTTACTCACGAGTTAGTTAAAAAAGATATTTTTAATAAAATATCAAATGAAATTTTTGTCGATGAATTCCAAATGATTTTAAAAAAAAATCTTTTTAAATATGAAATTAATGGACTTGTATATGAAATAAAATCAAATAAAGAAGGATTCGATATGTATTTGGAAACTTTCGATTCTTTGCAGGAAGAAATAATAAAGGAAATATCAAAAAGTTTAAACTAAGTGTAAATAAAGGAAGAAGATTTTGAAAAAAACAAGAAAAAAATCTAAAATTAAATAAAAGAATTTGAAAATGAAATATTATTTTAGTAATTTATTACTGAAGTTTTATAAAAAATTTTCATAAAAGACTACTTTGACAAAAAAGAAATTTTATAAAATATAGAAAATTTAGATTTCCCAAAGCTCAATTAATTTTAAAATAATTTCAAAAACTCCTTTTATTTAACTTTTTATGCTTTTGGAAATGTCCAAGAAAGTTTAATCAAAAACTCTTTCCTTCAATTAACTTCTAATTTAAAAAATAATATATAATCTTAAAAAAATATTATTTTAAAAATACTCTCTTTTCCCCAATAAAAAATAGTTTTTAAAAATCTATACTCTTCTAGAGATAATAAAAATAACATAGGAGCAACAATATTTTATTTTGGCAAAATGAATATAAAATAAAGAGCTATATTAAAAATAATATAAAAACCTTTACATAGTTATGCATTTGAAAAATTGAGAACTTAATTATAACTAGGATATATAGTTTCTGGTAAGTTGATTAATTTTTAAGATATTTTTATTTATTATGTAATTGTTTAAGGATATAAAAATACACCTGATGTTTATAAGAAAGAAATAGCTATTATGGTAAATGATTTCGGTGAAAAATATCTCAAATAAATGGATCAAAAAACATTTTTAGAATTAAAAGAAAGTACTAAATAAAATTTGAGATTAAATTTTTAGAATTTAAAAGAGAAAGCATAATATTATTGGAAATATATATAAAATTAGAGTTTTGATTTTTAAGAAAATAATAATATTATAAAAGAAATGGATAATGTTTCTAAAGAAGATGTTATTTAATTCTTTAGAGCGTTCTTTTTTAAAAATTTTCTAAATTGCTAATTGTTTAATCCTAATGTAACACCAAATATTTAAAATAATAATAATATTCCAGGAGAAACTGTTGTTTTAAATATATAAAATTTATAATAATAAGGCTAATGGATAGATCTAAATGATAAATTTATTTAATTTAATCAAATCAAGATAGTTTGATATAATTATAATATAAAATATATTAATATTAAATAAGAATAGTATAAATAAATAAATAAATAATAAATAAATAAATAAATAAAAAATTAAATATATAAATATATAAATAATTACAAAATCTTTAAATTTTTTAATTATTTTTTTTTATATATATTTTTTTGTTTATAATTTTTTAAATCTTTAATATTTATGTTATAAAATTAATCAATATTAAATTTACATTAACCTTGTATATTATTTGGTTAAAAAAACCAATACAAAACTACCATATTACTTCATTACGCTTATATTATATCAAAATAAATAAACAATTAATATGGAATATTTTTATGTAATTAAAATAAAATAGATTTAGGCGATAAATTATTATTTGGTCGAAAAGAATATTAATAAGAATTAAATATTGAAAATCTTGAAAAAATAAAAATGAAATATCTCTTTAACTACATAGAATTTATATAATATTTAATTTCCTTTCCTTATTTAATATAAGAAAATTCTCCAATTTTTTTTTTGTTGATGATTTAGATATATTATGTTAATAGGATTAAAAAAAGATAACTTATGCTTTATTTTTATTGAGCAATATTAACTCTATTTTATAATCTAATAATTTTAATTTTTATTCCATTATTTGTACTGTTTTAATTGAAGAAGTAAAAAACGAAAGTATTTATAAATAAGATAATTATTAATTATTAAATTGGCCTAATTAATAAGTATATTCAATTTTTTTTAAATACACTTAAAACTTATTTGAATTTTCTGTTTTTGAGAAAAAAGTTTATTTTAAGAAAATTAGTTAAAACAATAAAAATTTAGAAATAACTAAAAATTTATTCTAAAATTTAGAATTTGATGAAATATCTGAACATTTTAAAAAAATTTTATGAAATAAATAAGATATTTTTTTAATTATTATTTATATTATAATTCATATTTTTTCTTTTAATTTTTTTTTTAATTCAATTAACTAAAAAAAGGATAATTAAATATTTTTTTTAAATATATATTATTATATTATATATTGTATTCTTAAAAATTAATTTTTGTTTTGATTTTTTTAAAGGTTATTAAATATAAAAATACATTAAATTTTTTATTTTTTAACTATTAAAAAATCTAATTTTTAATAATTCAATATAATATGTTTTAAAGATACACAATCTATAAAATGTAAAATACAGAAAATGGATTATTTTTTTTTTTTTGATTTAATTTTTAAAAAATAATTATAAAAAAAATAACGAAAATTCTTGCTAAAAAGTAATATATATTTAAAAAAAAATCAATTAATCGTATAAGCTTTTTTTCTTTTTTCAACAATATATTCAAATTCTTAATTTTCAATATTTTTCATTTCATTCCTAAGTGCAGTAACAAAAAAAAATGGTGTAATTAATCCTACACAAAGTACACTTCTCCAACCCCACACTAGTCCTTAATTTTTATCTTCGAATCTATCCATAATCCATCCTGAAAGTAATGGACATAGAAAATAGCCACCTATATTATAAATTAATTAAGAAAGTGAACTACAAGTAGAATGATAAACTTTCGGTAAACAGCTTAAACATATTCCTGTACCATTTGGTATTAAAGCCCCCCCAAAAGCTAATAAAAACCAAATCAAAACTATTAATTCCCAAAACTCAAATACATATCCAACAGGAATACATAATAATAAAGCTGCTAAACCTACAGAAACACAATATTTTAACGCTGTTATTCTATTTTCACCTTTATATCCACCCTTTAATTAATATTTTTATATATTAATTTTAAGAAATATTTTTAATACAAGTTTATCAGATATTTTTCCCCCAATAATAGCTCCAAAAGTAGGCCCAGAGATAGCTATTATACTGAAAGAAAACATTGCTTAACTACTAGAAACTCGACAAAATTTAATAAAATATTCAGTTGCCCAATATTGTATACCTGTTACAATATAAAATAAAGTACATAATCCGATACACACATATATGAAAATATTGTTTTTGAGAATAGGCTATTTTTTTATTTTATTTTTTAAAAAATAATATTTTATTTTATAAAAAATAATTATTTTACACCATATTATTTCAAAGTTTCTAAAAATCCCTAAGTAAAGGTTTAATTCTAATGAAAAATTAAATTTTTACTTTCTTATAAAGATTCAGTCTAATAATTATTATTGGAAAAATTTTAATTTTTTTTTAATCCTTTCTTCTCTAAATAAAGAATATCTAAATTTTTATTATCCTATAATAAAAAATATAAGGCTACGATGCTAGTAAATAAAAACATAGAAGCGAATCCTAATCTCCAACTAAAATTCCAACCTGTAATATTTATTAATAAAGCCGCTGTAGTGTATCCTAACATAACTCCTAAAGGTACAAATGCTTACATAAGTCCTAGCCATGTGGCTATTTTAGTTTTTGGACTATAATGATTTATCCAAATAGGTCCATATATGCATATATATCCTGTACAAAAACCTTAACCAAATCTACAAAGTAATATAAAATATATATTTGACATTAATGCTATTATTAAACTAAAAAATCCGTTTAAAAAAACACTTAATGATAATACATGATTCAAACTAAACTTATTTACTGTTAATGTTACAAAAAATGTTGATACACATACACCTAAATATTCGAGTGAACCTTTTTATTTTATATTATTTTATATTATTTTATTTATTTTATATTAATTTATTTTAATTTTTTAATTATTTTATGAAAAAATATATTAAAAAATATATATTAAAAAATACCAATAGATGCTTATTAACTAAACGTCAATTTTAATTCTTATTCCATTTATATTAATGATGCGGGTATTACTCCAGTAGCAAAATTTGATAGTATCGCTGCTAAACAGAAAAATATATATATTTATTCAATTTTATGTCCGTTTTGTTTAAATTCTTCCTTTTATTCTTCATTTTCATTTTCATTTTCATTATCATTATCATTATCATTTTCATTTTCATTTTCAATTTCAATTTCATTTTAGTTTTCATTTTCATTTTCGTTTTTATTTTCATTTTTATTTTTATTTTGATTTTCATTTTTTTTTTCTTTTATTTCATTCATTTAAATTTAGCTTAAATAATAATTATTGTTAGACTTTTTTTTTAATTATTATTTATTATAATTTTTGAATAAATTTTACATTTTATTTGTTTACACTCATATACTTTTTTTTTATATTATTATTATATTTGTATTAATATTATTAAAATCAAAAGAATATATATATATAGTCGCATTAATATATATAAAAATATTATTTAATTATATTTAAAAATTGTTAAATAAAAATAATGTTATTTTTTTATTTTTTTTAAATTTATAAAATAATATAACTTCCTGTAATTTATTTTAATTTAAATAGTTCATCAATTATTAATAGAATCATTTCCTATTTTTTATCTTAATTTATTTATTTTCAAAAACAATAATTTATTATCATTTATTCTTTTATTACTTTTTTTAAATTGTTAATCAAATTTTCATGGAATTTCAAATGCAATTTATAATTCTTCATATACAATTTAAATATCTAATGTTAATTTTTTTTTTTTGTAAATTACTAATTCTATTTCAATTTTATAATTAATATTTTTATGTAAAAAAAATAAATTACTAATATTATTTTAAATAAGCCTATTTATATAATTTATTTATAAAATAATCTATTGATTCCTAACGCTATTTTATATCAGAAGCAGAATATTTTTTCAAGTAATTTTATATAATTTTCTGAATGAATGAAATTTATTAAATAAAAATATTTTTTTATTGTTTGTAATTATAAATTTTAATTAATTAGCTTATAAAAATATAAATTGCTTCTAATATTATATCATTTATCATTTCTTTTTATTCTTTTTAGATATTCTTTTATTATTTTTTAATAAAATAAAAACAAATATATATAAAAAATTAAATAAAACCAAAAATATATTTAAAAAAAATTGAAATAACTAAATTCAAGTAAATAAATTCATAATATAAATAAATAATTTATTACTTTTTAAATTTAAAGAAAATATTTTAAATAATAATATTATTTATATTAATTAATAATTTACTATGTTAATAATATTAATAAAATAAATTTTTTATTTTATGTAATATATAATAATTTTTTAATTAGAATACAGTCTATAAATATTAAATTAATAAAAAATAATTGACAAAATAAACACTTTATAAAAGTTTTCGATTATTTTAACTTAAAAAAGCAATAAAATATATTTTTAAAAATATTAAAAAGATATTAATTAAAATATTAAAGAATTCTAATATATTAATATTTTATTTAAATCTATAAATAAATTAATATATTAGTTTATTTACTAAAAAAAAACATTGAAATTTTTTAACTTTTCATATTTAGTATAAATATGAAATTACATTTTATTTATTTATTGATAATTTTAATTAATAGTAATTATAATTTTTCATTTTAAAAAAATAATTATATACTTAAATTATGAATTAATAATATTCATATAATAATTATAATATCATTTTTTATTTAAATTAAAATGAAAAATTATATTTCAAAAATCTTCATAAAATTTAATGTGAATAACTAGTATAACTAATTATATATTATTTTTTAAAATATAAATAAAAATCAAATAAATTAAATTAAATAAATAACTTATGTACATAAAATAAATATTATTTATCTAATATAAATATTACTTAATAATTATTAATACTATTTTACGTACTTGAAACTAAAATATATCATAAAATATAGTTTATTTTTATTTATTAAATGCTTAATGTATATAATTAGCAATAAATCCTAAAACAATGTATTTTTAAATTATAATTTTTAATAATATCAATTGAATATTATTTAAAAAATAAATTTTTATATTTGTATAATAAATAAGTTTAAAATTAAATATTATTATATTTTTATTTAAGTATTTATTTTTTATTTATTAATATTTTTATATAAATTTGCAATAAATTGTAATTTAAAAACGATAAAATTTTAGCATTTAGCATTATAATATGTTTTTAATTATAAATATATAAAAAAATAAAAAGTAAAAATTAATATAAAATTTAAAATTATTGATTTTTTAATAAATACTACATTAAATATTTTTGTTTTTTATAGAATTTAAATATTTTTTCATTTTTTTAAGTATTATTAAGACTATATATACGTGTTTTTATATATTTTTTTTTAGAAATTTATAAATATTAATATAATTTCAAAAAATAATTATTTTCTTTTAATAAATAAATTATATATAAAAAATATCCATATTTATATTAAATAAAATAAAAAATAAAAATATATTTTATATAAGAGGAAAAAAATAAAAAGAATAAAAAAAAATGTTCTCAAAAATATTCAAATTAACCAAAAATAATAACATTTCTCTCAACAACACTTGCAAGAAGTTCTTTGATCTCCACGAGTATTAATCCAAGGACATAATGAGAAGTTTTAAAGTTAGAGTCCAAAGAGGAGCTATAGCTTTAACCCCTGAAGAAGCCAAAAAAGTATCTATTCCTTTAGACCCATCTGGCGGTTTAATTCTTAAATGTTAAGTACACACAGGTGGTAGAGGAAAAGGTATAAAAAAAATATACATAATATAAAAAAAAAAAATAGGGCATCTTACATCAGGGTTAAAAGGTGGTGTAAAAGTCTTAAAAACCCCCGAAGAAATTGAAAAATACGCTAAATAAATGATTACGGGATATAATTTGATAACTCACCAAACCCCCAAAGCAGGTATAATATACATATAAATATACTATAATACGATAATAAATATAAAAAAGGCTTAAAAGTAAACGCAGTACTAGTTCATGAAGGCGTAGATATAGTTAGATAACTCTATATTGCTTTTATTTTAGATAGAAATTCTTCTTGTCCTGCTATTATAGCCAGTAAAAACGGAGGAATGGATATCGAAGAAGTCGCCAAAACTGATCCTAAGAGTATTATAGTAGAATTAGTGAACCCTGATGTTGGATTAACTGATGAAAACTTACAAAATGTAATAAAATCTTTAGAGATTACGCACATAGCAGATTAAGCAAAAGAATAAATCAGAAACTTATATACTATGTTTAATAAATTGGACTCTACTTAAGTAGAAATTAACCCTTGGGCAACTGATCCAAAAGACTAATTATATTGTGTCGACGCAAAAATAAATATAGATGATAACGCTAAATTTAGATAACAAAAATTAGTTGAATTAAGAAAAAGTTCACTTGCTTCAGAAGATGTAGACCCTCATGAAGAGAAAGCTTTAAAATCAGGACTTGCTTATGTTGCTTTGGATGGCAATATTGGATGTTTGGTAAATGGTGCAGGACTTGCAATGGGTACAATGGATATTATTAAACTTAATGGAGGTAACCCTGCTAATTTCTTAGACGTTGGTGGTGGTGCAAACGTTGATTAGGTCAAAACTGCTTTCGAAATTTTGAATTCTCATCCTCATGTAGAGACTGTCTTTATTAATATTTTCGGAGGAATTCTTAGTTGTAAATTAATTGCCGAGGGAATTATTAAAGCTGCTTAATTGGTTGACTTGAGAGTGCCTTTAGTAGTTAGATTAAGTGGTAATTAGGCTGAAGTTGGAAGAAATCTCTTACTTGAATTTACCTAAAAAAATCCCAAAATTTCAATTAGAGTTGGAAAGGATTTAGGTGATTCGGCTGCTTTGGCTGTTAAAACCGCTAATGAATTTGCAGGAAGAAAGTGATTTGATTGATTAATTGATTTTTTTTTAGAAAAAAACTAATATATAATTGATACTAATTTTATGTTTTTTTATTTATTTTTAAAAACAGATTTATTCGATATAAAAAATTATTAAAATTTAATATATATATATATTTTTTTTTTTCTAAAAAATATATTTTTAGAATCTAGAATATATCAAAAATTAGTATATATATATATATAATAAAACAGAAAATATATAATTATAAAATAATTAAATTTATATGAAAAGAATAATTATAAAAATATAAAAAGGAAACAAAAAATATAAAAAATTTTATAAATAAAAAAAATATATATACTTTTATTTTAAAAAATTAATTTAAATAAAATAAACTAAATTAAAATTAAATAAATAATAAATATAGATGTTAAACCAAAAGTAAACATTAGTGCGGATATGAATATTAAAGTAACTAATATTAATTAGTCAAAAACAATAATTTATCCGAATTAAGAAAATAAATAATAAAAAATGAAAATTCGAAATATTCAAAAAGAAATATGAAAACACAAACCAATAGGAAAAGTAATTTATATCCCTTCTGCATTTGTAAACACTAACAATAATAAAGATAAATATATTAGTAAATACAACACATTTCTATAATAAAAAAGAAAATAATTCAATTGAATAATCAAATCAAATGTAAAACAAGCAATAGAAAAATCCTCTTTAAATTTATTAAATCAATAGATTTTTATTAAAAATTAAACAAGTGATTCTAATTTTCAGAAACTTGCAAATAAAATTTTTAATCTAATAAATAATTTATCTTACTATAAGGAAAATATAATATGATTAGAATGTAAAAAGTTATCAAAAAATAAGATTTGTGTAAAAAATAAGTGTTTTTTATCCAAAAAAACAAGATTTTTTTTCTTAGTTACATGAGAGAATTATTATTAGGAAAAATTATTTTTTGCGAGCTTTTTGGATATATTTAATATAATATTTTTTTAAATAAATTTAAGTAACTGTTTTGATTTGTTTTTTTTAATTTTAACAAATTAAAAGATATTAGTTTTAATCTAAAATATTTTTAAAACTATAAAAGACTAGTTATAAATAAGAATAGTAGAGAATTATTTTCAACAACAACAATAAAATATGAAATAAAAGTAAGTAATAAAAAGTATAATAAGAATTACTATATATATTTAGTTTTGGTTTTGCAGAATATAATATTAATATTTAATTTATAGAAAAATAAAATTCAAAGTAAAGGCAATTTAATATAAAATATAAAAACTTTGTAAATTACAAAATAATTCAACTTTATAACAATTTAAAATCCATTCAAATTACTATAATAGTAGCATTTTATTAATATTGTATTTTTAGTTATATATCGATAGTTAAAAAGAAAAAGACAAATTAAAAAGCATTAATATAATATTAAATTTAGATAAAGAAAAATAAATGTTATCTATAATTTAAAATATATTTATAATAAAAAAGATTAGATTATAGTAATGATAAAATATATTTAATATTAATAAATAAAAAAAAGAATAAGGAATTTATAAAGATTTTATATGAATTAAAAGTATCATGTAAATTAAATAGTAAATGTATAATTTAATAATATCATAATTAAATAAAAAAAAATTGAAAAAGAATTTATGAATTTATAGATAAAAATAAAATATAAACAAAAAATAATAAATAATAATAATAATAATATTATAAAAACTTTATATTATTTTGTTTTCATATTAATAATTCAACTTTTAGTAATTATTTCTTATTATTTATTTAATTTTATAATTAATTACGAATATATTAAATAATTATACTAATTTAATTTTTTACATAATCTATAATACTTCTACTATTATCAAAATATTTATAATAATTATGATATAAAATAAAATATTAAAACAGCTATAATTAATTTTTTTTATAAAAAAAAAAAAAAAAATTAACTAAATATTATTTATTAATTAAATTTTATATTAAATATAATATTTTTTTATTGTTTGTTGATATAAATAAATGAAATTTATTAATAATATATTTTTAATGTGAATTAAATTTAATTTAATTTATTAACATAAACAAACATTTATATAATTTTATAATCATATCTATATTAATTTTTTTATTTTTATATGAGCAATAAAAAATGAATATTTTTATTTTTTAATAAAAGGAGTATTTTTAATCAAAAATTAAATTAATTATTATCAAGAAATTCATATTAATTAGTAACATTATTGAATTTATTTTATTGATTATTTTAAAATTAATTTTGTTTTTAATCATTCTATTTATTCCAAATAAACTAAGCTTCTTTAATAATCATTTCTTCTCTAATTTAGTTTAATTTTTAATACAAATGGTAACTTTCGTGCATTCCCAATTCTTCAAAAAAATACAAGCATGTATCATAAACTCTATTTATATATAAATTTTATTTCCTTAAATCGTAAAAATAAATAAATAAACAACCTTATTACATCTCTAAATTTATCAAATGCTTTTGAATGAGCATAATCGTTTCTTATTTATTTTAACTCAAAAAGTCTACTTCTAATTAATCTTTTATCGCCCAAATTATAGTGCATTGTAACATCATCATAATTATGGATATAATAAGATAATAAACCTAATAGATCTTTTTCAAAAACCTACGATTTAAAAGGAATTTTTTTATTTAAAATAATTTTACTTTTTATAATTCTTTTTTTTTAGCTAATCGGTTGTATCTTAAATTTTTTATTATAAATAATTTTTCAAAAATTCTTACAAGGCTTCATATAAAAATTATAAGCATCCTTCAACTAATTATCTATTTGAATATTAATTAATATCAAATTATAAATTCTAATTCATTTTATTTTATAATAATAATAATAATATATTAATTATTATTATAATTTTCTTATTAATTATATAAATTAATATGTTTATTTATTTTATATTAAATTTTATTTTTAATTTATACGTGCTAAATAGATATTAATTAATCTATTTATTTAGATTAAAACACACAAAAATAATTTAATCCGAAAAATGTTATTATATATTATTGAAAAATATATTATTAATAAAGTTAGACTAAAATAATAATTATTTTATTAATATCTTAAAATAAAATCAGAAATATTTAATTATATTGTTTTATAAATTTAATTAATAAATCAAAATAACAAGTAATTATTAAAATATTTATTTAAAATAATATTATATTTTTATTTTATTTATTATCATAATTATTATTTTAAATAATATTAATTAATATTAATAATATTTTTTTTTTTTTTTATAAATTGTTTAGATGTTATTATAATAAAATATTATTTTTTAATTTTCAGCAATAATTGCTAAAAAATTGACTTTTTTCACTATTTATGATAAAGAATTAATTTTAATTTTAAAATAAAAAATTATTTTTAATATTAGAATATTAAAAGGCTATTCATTTTACTAAATTAATAAAAAAAATTGTAAAAGCTATAATTGCATATCTAAATATTAAATTTTATATAAATAATTTTAAATATATTTACTAAAACTAACCATTTATAATTTATTTATTATTAAATTAAGTAAAATAATTCCTTTAACATGTAAAAAAATTGTTTACTATTATTATACAATAGAACAAAAATATATTTTACTTAGTAATTCTTGAGTTAAAATTGCTATATTTAAATGTTTATAGTTAAAAAAAAAATTATATTCTTATTAGATATATATATTATTTTATGATTTTATTTTTTATTTATTTTTATAGTTTTTTTTTTTTATAAAAAATATACAAAAAAAGGCTTTAACTATTTATACTATCTTTTTTTTGTTAATTGAATATTTTTAAAAAATTACAGAACATTTAAAAAAATAATTTGAACAAGCAATATTTTTATTTTTCAAACGTAAGATTACAATAAAGATTTTGTTAAATCTTTTTCACTTGAATATATTTATATTTCTATTTCTTATTCTATTGATTATCTATATTTAGGAATATAATCGACTTATTTATAATTTCCTTTAAAACCAAATTTCTTAGGTTTAATTAATCTGTAATCTTTTTTAAAAGTCGTTATATTTTCTTTAAAAACATCTATAATATTTCCTTATTTAATCATTCCTACCATAAAAGGTTTATAACTATATGCAATTCCTCCAGCAATAGACATTAAAACCATTTCCAAACATACTAATGTATTCTTTATAAAATTTTTAAAAAAGTCCCTAAAAAAATAATTTTTACTTCTATGCCACTAATTATTCTATGTTCAGAATAGAAATAAGAATTTTTATCAAAACAATTTAACAAAGGGTTTTTAATAATTCCCAAGACAAGACTTTACCAAAAAGTGAAAA
Source organism: Ichthyophthirius multifiliis (assembly GCF_000220395.1). Taxonomy (NCBI): domain Eukaryota; phylum Ciliophora; class Oligohymenophorea; order Hymenostomatida; genus Ichthyophthirius; species Ichthyophthirius multifiliis. The sequence goes on along the minus strand of NW_004086279.1, from coordinate 38,361 downwards.
ATAAAGTTATTTTTATTGTCAAAAATTTAAGTAAAGGATTGTAAGGAGAAAGCGGTTTTTTTAAAGAATAATAAAATAATACTAAATAATATAATGAATAACTAACAGAGATAGAAACAAGCCATCTTAATAACGATGCTAAACCATTCTTTTAATTATTAATTTAATAATATAAATAATTTAAAATAAATTACAATAATTTTAGTGTCTTCATTTATAAAAATAGTCAAAACTAATAAAATTATAGAACAAGATGGCTTTAAAACAAAAAATTACAAAACATACTTTTTACATCTATAGGTGAAATACTTTGCTTTAGCATTGCTAAATATGAGATTAAATATAACATAATATTTTATAAATAAATATATTTTTTTATTTTATTTTGCCTTGTTAATTTATATGGTTTTATGCATTTATTTACTGGCCACATATGGCATATTTCCTTTTCATGTTAACACATTACTGTATACAATCTTTCATCAATAATAACTTCCTTTTTAGTTTTTTTTTTTTTTTAAAAAAAAAAAAAAAGAAGAAAATAACGTATAATTAAAATTCTTTAATTACTGTTTCTTCATCATATGCTAAATATGAAAAAATCAAATAAAAAAATGTGAAAAGCAAAAATGCCTCATAAACATCTCTAACTAATGTGAGATACATTTCTCCATGCTTTTTAAATTTATTTTATTAATTTGTAAAAATATTATTATTATTTTATTACAGGAAATGTAATTGAAAGTACTGATACAACTGCATAAAATGGAGCCATTAATAAAATAACTTTTTTTTAGTTAGTATATTTTCGAACCAATATATACCAATTATTTTAGATTGAAAATGAGGATTAGTATAATATTACATATGCCTAATTATATAATAACTTGAAAAAAGAAGAGACGAAATCATCAATGTTCCTGCTATTCCATAATCATATAAATAACTTTATCTTAAACATTAACTGTTGCATCTAAAATAAAAAGGACAAAAAAGTTCTTCATCAACTGGAATATCTGGTGTTATATTTTATTTATAATTATTAAATTTAAATAACATTGCTTTTTTATATAATTATTTATATTTTAGTTTTTAGTTTCTATTAAAAGGTATAGAAAATAAATAATATTATATTTATTTCTATTTTCTTTATATATTTTTATAAGAGTTAAAAATCAAAGAATTTTTTTTTTTTCATGTATATATATATATATAAATTAAGATTATGATTTTAAAAGGTATTGACAATAACTATAAGCAATTACTTAAAAACAAAAGAATATATAAAATTAATTTCATTTTTATGTTTTAAAATTCTATTTTTTTATATATAGTTTAAAAAACTATTTAATTTATATTAAAATTATAAAGATTAAAAACTATAAATGACTCATCAAAAAACAAAAATTTTTACAATTAAATAACAAAACCAAAATAATATTTATGAATAATACAATAAACTTAATCAATTAATTAAATTAATATATCAACACAATTATTTAATATTAATATCTATGCAAGTATATCTATAGATTTTAATAATATATATATATAAATAATTTAAAATATAAAAGTTACAAACTTAATATCTCTAAACTCATTTGGTTTATTAAATCTTTATTAATTTATGAAATATAATTTTATTTAATATATTACTATATTTATTATTTTTATACTCTTCTATTTTTTGTAAAATTTAATTATTTTAAAGTTTATTTTGTTTAATTTAATTATTAAATTTTTTTATTTTTTTATTTTATTCTTTATTTTATATTTCTTTTTATTTTTAAAAATGATACTTCCTTCATACATATTTTCTATATATTTATAAAAAATTTGAAAAAGTAAAAATTCAAAGGCTATAATACATAAGATTTCTAACTCTATTTTATTTCTTATATATAAAAAGTAAGTTTTTTATAAATTACTGATTTAATATAATTTACAAAATATTAATATTAATTTTATTTATAAAATAACTGGTATTCCTTTATAAATTATTAATATTTACTTCATAGTTTTAGCAAGAAAATATTAAATAAATATTAAAATGAAGTTAATTCTGTTTTTATGATAAATTTTCTAATTAAAATCATTATTATTACATGTTTTTTTATATTTGTTTTTAAAAGGTAATTTACAATTTACTATTTATTTGTTTATATTTTATGCAATTTTTTTATAAAATGTTTATTTTAAAAATAAAAGGTAATTAATTATTTATTTTTACTTTCCTTTTTTATTATTTTTTTTTATGAAATTTTTAAAAAAAATTTTAAAGAAATAAGAATGAATAATTCATACCAAAATTTTTAACTTGTTAAAAAGCTAAATCAAAATTATCATACTTCTTTTTTTTAATTCTTTAACTAAAATTAATAAAATTTTATTAAGTTATTTCATATTAAATTATAAAAATGTTTTTATTAAGTTTATTTAGATTCTAATTTTTTTCGTAAGTATAAATATATTAATAATGTTTGTTTCTTAAATTATATAAATTTATGTTTCTTTAATATTTTTTTTTTTTCTGTTTATTAATTTATATTTTGATTATTCAAAATTATTCATTCGTATTTAATATTAAAAGTTAAATAAGTTTTAAACATAAACAATTGAACTAATATTTTTACTTTTTTGATTAAAATTAAATCATTTTTTTATCTTATATAACTTTGAATCCTCTATTTTGCTTTTATTATATAATTTATTTTTTTATATATTTTATAACAAAGTCCAATTTAATTTGAATTATTTTTTGATTATAATTAATATATTTTTATTAATTATTAAAAAAAAAATTATTTTTATTTAATTTAATAAATGTAAATAATTAATGTAAATAATTATATTCTTTAATTATTTATTTTATTTTATTTTTATTTTTTATTTAAAAATTAAAATAATGTCTACTATTTAACTTATATTTTTATTTAAATAATTTTTATTGAATTTTTTTTATATTTAAATTTGTAATTTAATATACAAATTTGATTAATAATCACTTATTTAATTATATAGAGTTTTTTTTTAATTATATACAATAATTATAATCATTTAAAAATACTATTTAAATCTATTGGAATTTCATTAATTTATATATTAATTAAAATATTTTTTTAAAAACATATTATAAAAAATTATTTTATATTTTATTGTTTTTTATTTAGCTTTCTCATTATAAAATATAAAATTAATCTTAATTTTTGTTAATAATATAAAATATAAAATGAGTATATTTAAAAGGAAAAATATTAAAAAGAAATAATATTTTATTTGGAAAAATATAATAGGATAAAATTTATATTAGAAAATTAATAATTTATCAAAAAATAATAATATTATTTAAATTCATTTTATTAATTCGTATATTATTTATATAAAAATATCAAAAAATTAGAAAGAAAAATTATATTTTTTAATAAAATATAAACACATAATTAATATATTAAATATTTAATAATAATAATTAAGATATTAATTTTTAAGCTAAAAATATAAATTTATATCATGGATTCTTAAGAATTATTACAATATATAAAAACACTTTAAAATTCTTTAGGATATACACTTATAGATTTTGCAAATACTATATAACAAGAATTTCAAATAAAATCTTTTAATATGGTTGAATATTTAGAAGATAATTTAATAAAATAAATTAATGGGTTATTGGGATTAGTTAAATGCAAAATCTAAACTACTATGTAAGATAAATTAATAAAGTCATAAAACTAAATATAATAAGAAGAAAGTAATACTTATAATTAAATTACTAATTAATAGTTTGAAAAATAATGCATTAAATAAGGTTATTAAATTAAAATTTATAAAAAGAAAAAATATTTTATTTTAATTAATAAAAAAGAAAAAAATAATTTTACAAATTCTTTAATTAATGATAATGAATAATTAGATACCTAGAAATAATAAAAAAAGAAAAAAAGAAATAAATTTAATTTTAGTAAAAACAAGTGGAAGAAATTATAGATTTTTTTATTAAAAATATAATCCTTAATTAAAAAACAAATATTAAGTAGCCGAAATTATTGCTAAATAAAAAGGAAGTTCTAAAAGCACAATATTAAATTTAATAAAAAAAATTAAATCAAAAGAAATCCAAGGATTTTATGGCAATTACTAAACTATTACTTAAATATAATAAAATAATTAGGAAGATTTAAAGTATTTTTATTATTTATTTATAACATTTATTAATTTTAATAGTTTTAAGCTGAAAAAAAAATTAAAAAAATAAAAAATAATAATAATGAAAATGAATATTAAAATATTTTAAATTAAGAGGTTTAATGATAATAAAATATAAAACAAACAATTATTATTTTGTAGATTTAATAATAATGTAATTTTTTGCAATAATTATTATATATTTTTTAATTTTATACTATATCAATTTATTTTTATATATAATTTATCAATTTTTTATTTATTTTTAAAAGTTAATTTTTCTTTATAAAAATTAAATATTTAAATAAATAAGTAATATAAATTATTTATATTCTTTTTATTGATTTTTTTTAGTATAACTTATTGTTTAAATAATAAAATTTTGAAATGTGTTTATTATTTATATTAATAAATTTAAATAATTTTATTATAATTTTTTGCATTTTAATAATATAATAAAATTAATCAATTTTTTAATAAATAAAAGTTTCTACTTGAAATATATGGCTGAAAAAATTATCTATTTTTATTATTTTTTTATATTATATTAAAATATTATATAACTATATTTATAAAATTAATAATAATACATATTTATATATATCTACTTGCGAATTATTATTAATACAATATAATTTTAATTTTTTTAATAAAATTATTTTATTTAAAAATGATATTTCATTTTTTATTCAAAATTAATTATATATGATTAAAATATGTTATTTATTTAATTGTTAATATAATAAATTATATTATATAAAATAAAATAAATTTAATTTTTATTTAATTTTATCCTAATACGATAATATTATATAACATAAAAATAAATATTATATTTAATTTTTTTTATATTTTAATATTTTTTATTAATTATAATCATTATGTTTTATTTTTTATTAACTGTAGTTAAATTTCTTTTGATAATATTTGTTTAAAAATAATTTGTCAATATTTTTTTTAAAAAGATGATTTCTTAAATCTATTTTTTTAAATAAATAAACAACATATTTAAACATTATTCAAAAATAAATTAATTTTAAAACAATAGATTAAGCTCTATATATTTTATTTTTTATAATTATATGTATATTTTTAAAAATTAATTTATTGTTACATAAAATCAATTTATAAAAATATAAATCTTAATGCGAATAATATATATAAAAATACGAAAAATATAAAATAATTTTATATCATTAAAGAAAAATATAGTTATAGATCTATTAAGATATCTCTATATAATATTTTTTCATTAAAGGTTGCTTTTATTTTTTAGCATAAAAAGAGGACATTGAATTAAACTATTCGTATAAGAATCTTATAATTTAGCAAAATTTATTAAATTAACTATTATTTTCTTAATTATTACAATTATTTCTTAAACAAAATAATTCGTCAATAACTTTTTTGCATAGAGGTTTAATGTTAACATCTATATCGTAATTTTAACATAAAATTTAATATTATTAATTCGATATATTACATCTTTTTTTAGGATTATCGTGTGAAGACCAATGCTTAGTTAATTATTTTATTTAATCCTACTCTTCTCTATTTATATGTTAAGAAATATATTTTTAATTCTAATCAAGCAATTTAGAAGCATTTTTAAAAAACATTTAAGAACTTATTTTCTAATTTAGTTTTTACTTAAGAAGGATAAAAATAATTTTTGTAAGGATTTTCAATATTTCTTTTCTTTTTTTAGTTATTTTTATTATTAAATGTATTACTAAAGCTTTATTCTTGTTTAATATTTAAAATACCTATTTATGTTATTTTAGTACTTTTTTATATTTTTGCAAAAGATTATTATTAATTTGTATTTTTTTTATTTTTAGACTAAAAATTATTACTATTTTAATTACACGTTTCTAAATATTAAGTTTTATATGTTTAATTATTATAGTAATTTAAATAATTATTTTATAGAAAAAGATTTTTGTATTCTTCGAAATTATTTTTTGTCTCTTATTATTCAATATATTAATATTTACATACATTTGAATATGATATATTATTTATCTTTTTATATGATTATTGAGTATTTATTACTGTTATTATATGAGTTTGTATCTGTTCTAATTAATTTTATTATTAATTATTTTAAATAAATGAAGAATATATATTTTAATTTTTTAAAAATTCTTTATTTTATGATTATTCAAACTTTATATTTTATAACTCTTCATTATTAAATTAAAAAAACTAATCTATATTTAATTCATTTTATTAATCTAAATTTATATTAAGACAATAGTTTTATATATTATTTTATTAAATTTAAGTAAAATATTATTATGTTTTCATTTTTTAATATATTTTATAAAATTTTTTTGTTAATTATTTATTTATAATATTATAAGTAATTTTAAAATTCACATAAATATGATTTATTATTAATTATTTAAAAAAAAAATATAAATTATTTATATTTTATATTTATTTATTTATGATATTTTTTTATTTTTTTAATTATTATTTAAACATATATTAAATATTGTAGTAGTCAATAAAAAATAATATTTGTCTATTATATTTAATACTTTTTCATGAAACAAAAAATATATATATATCTATAATTTTTTTTTCATTTATTAATATAAATATATTTAAATAAATTGAATTAACACAAAAACTTATACAAATATAGAAAAAAATAAAATAAAAATATAATATAATAATTAATATAAATTAAATATATTAATTATTAAATATAAATATTATAAATAAATATAAGTATACAAATAATTATAATTAATATTATTTAATTTATAAAATAACATAAATAAAATTACATAATATTAAATTAATAATTAATATTTTATTGTATTCATTTATATTTTTTGTGTTTATTTTTGTTTTGTTTTTTAAAAAATATTAAGTTTTGAATAAATTTTATATTTAATATAAAAATTGTTTATGTACAAAGGAGAAAAATTTATATTTGTTAAAAAAATATTGGGAAAAAATTTTAATAATAGTGAAAATAAACGCTTTATATAAAAATAACTTATAAGTGAAGAATAAAATTATTATTAATGTATAGTTTATTATTTTAAATTTAGAAAAATATTTTAATAATTAAAAAAATTATAGATATTATAAAATAAAATACAATTTTTTTTAAAAAAAAAAATTGAAATATTTGTATGAATAAATAAATAATATTTAATAGACAATATTATTTTATATATTTATTTTTTATATAAAATAAATATGATTAATGTAAAATTATTATTTTTATCAATTTATAATTAATTATTGTTTATTAAAATTAATTATAATTAATAAAATTAACTATAATTTTTATATATTAAATTCAAAATTTAAATAGAAATATTAATAAATATCGAATATAAATAAATTATAATTTATAGATTTTTTTTATTAATTTTAAATATAAAATAAAAAAATTATAAATTAATTAGATTTAATAAAATATTATTAAAATTTTATTAATATAAATATGTATTGAGTTAAAAAAAAACTAACTTTTAAATTAAAATAAATATAATCGAATTCAACTTTATTTATATGATTATATAATATAATTTGTATTTATTTAAAATAATATATTAGATGTACTATGTAATTGATTTTTAAAATCATTATTAGTATAATTATTATATATTTTAAATCATAAATTTTATAAATATAAGAAAATATTAATTAATGTATATATTTATTGATTTGTTTATTAACATAAATTAATAATTATAATTATTAAGATAAATTTCATATTTTTTTAATGATATATTATTCTTTTAAAAAAAGCAAAAAATAATATAATTTTTTTTTTTTTTTTAATTTGTATTTTTTGTATTTGTTTTACTTAAATATAATTAAATAAAATATTTATTTAGTTTATTTATTTATTAAATTACCTTATTATGAAGTAATATTTTTTATCATATTGTATATGATAATTAATTGTACACCTATTTTTTTTATAATAAAAGTATTTTCTAATAATTATTATAATAAGAAAAAATGAAAAAACTATAAATAATAATTTTTTTAAACTTTAAAATTAATATTAATTAATATTATTATAATATTTCTTTGTCTTGCTATTAATATATATTTAATAAAATTATAATTAAAATTTTTTATATAAATTATGTTAAAAAACTAACTGATGTTTTTAATTAAAAAACAAAAATTATAAAAATGAAATAAAAATTTTAGTTTTTATTATCTAAATTTTTTAATCTATATTTAATAAATTAAATAAAATTTAATTATTTAATTTATTAGAAAAAAAATCATGAATATATTATGTTATACATTTAAAATTATTTCTATTGTTCCAATAAATATATAAATATTTTTTTATTTTTATTTTTTAAAAAAATATAAAAAAAAAATAATAATAATTAATAATTACAAACATATATATAAAAAATAAAATAAACAAAACAAAATATAAAAAAAAACTAAAACTAACAAAAAAGAAAAAACAAATTAAAAAATGGGTTGTTGTGCATCAGATGTCTAAAAAGGTTTAGGTACTACCGAAGTTCCTGACAAAGTAGTAACTAATGAAGATTATGATAGAAACGAGAATTAATAACAATTAGGTAGAAACATGAATGTTCATCATTAAAATAATGAAGATTTTACAGATTTAAAGCCGACCGATGATCATTAAAATACAAAAGAAAACACGTCTACTGCAATAAACATGCACAAACCAAATAGTAAGTTTGCCGAACCAATAGACCACGAACCTGACTACACAAATAATGCTACAAAATACACATTGGAAAAATTAGGACCTTTCGTCTATGATGCACACTAATACAGTGATGACGAAGCTGTTTTATTGCCTCCTTATTAACTTGAAAACGGGTCTGTTTATATCGGATAATGGAAAAATGGTATGAGACATGGGCGAGGAAAATAACTTTGGAAAGATGGATCTGTTTATGAAGGTTATTGGAAAAATAATATGGCTCATGGAAAAGGAAGGCTTATTCATTCTGATGCTGATGTCTATGAAGGAGAATGGTAAAAGGATAAAGCTGACGGTTTTGGAACTTATACTCATGCTGATGGCGCTAAATATATTGGTAGATGGGTTGATGATAAATAAGAAGGATAAGGAATTGAAATTTGGCCTGATGGTGCTAAATATGAAGGATAATATGTTTAAGGTAAAAGTTTTATTTTTGCTTTTTTAAGTTTTTTTTTTTAAAAAAAAGGCAAAAAATAAGGAAAAGGTAAATTTTTTTGGACTGATGGATCTTAGTATGAAGGTGAATTTTAAAATAACAACATACATGGATATGGTACTTATACTTGGGCTGATGGAAGAAATTTCAAAGGAGAATGGAAAAATAACAAAATGGATGGAGAGGGTGAATTTAGATGGCCTGGTATTATATATTTAATATATTTAATTTTTTTTTTTTAAATATTTTCTTTGATTTTTTTAGTTTATATATAAATAAATTTATTTATATAATAGATTTTTATTATTATTATTAATTTAAATAATATTTTTTTATTATTAAAATTTTATTGTTATTGTTATTTATTTTTTAAATATTTTTTTTTTAATTTATTTCTATTATTAATTATTAAATTTTAGATGAAAGAAGATATATTGGACATTACGTTGAAGATAAAAAGCATGGTTATGGCGAATTTGAATGGCCAGATGGAAGAAAATATAAAGGATAATGGTAAAATGGCAAATAAGTATTAAACTAAAAATAATTTTTTGGAAAAAATTTATTTTTTTTAAAAAAAAAGCATGGTGAAGGTATTTATATTAATGCTTAAGGAAAATAAAAAACAGGAGAATGGGCTGATGGTAAAAGAATTAGATGGATTAATGAAGAAGAAGATTAATGAAATATATTAAATTTTTAACTAAGGCATATATTAAATATTATATTTTTTAATAAAATATTGTATTGAAATTAGTTTTGATTAAAATAGTATTATTTTATATTTTTTATATTTTTCTAATGATAAATTAGATTTAATTTAATTATTTATGTTGAAAGCATTTAAAAGTAATATGTATTTTTTTTATTCTTTTCTTGGTTATTTTATTTATTAATTTAATTTGTATATTTTAAAATTATTAATAAATAATATTTTTTGATTTATTTAAATATTCTATATATAATTTGAAAACAAATAAATAATATTACATATTTTGAATATTTTGTATTTAATTTATTTTTTAAAAAAAACTCAAATAAGCAAAAAAGCTGTTTTAATTTTTTTCTGTACTTTTTTTATTTAGTTTTAAAAAAAAATTAAAGAAAAAATACAAAAATATTAGAATTGTTAACTTATTATTATTATAAATATAATAAAAATTATATTTATTAAATTAATAAAATATTTAAAGATGCGATTTTATTAAATATGTAAAAAAAAATTAATCAGAACAAAATAAAACATTAATATATTTATTCAATAAATTAATATTTTTTTAAAAAATTAAATTTAGTTTATTTAATTATTAAAATACAATATATATACATATATTTCATATATTTATAATATTTTTATTTTTATTATAATTGTATATTTCTATATTTTTTTCCATTTTATTAAAATAATTTATAATAAATTTAATTTTATAAATATTAAAATTTTGGCTTTATAAAATAAAAAATTTAATTAATTAATAATTTATAATTAAAAATAAATAAATAATTAAATTATATCTTGTAGAAATTATTAAAAAAAATATATAAATAAATGGCACAAAACCTAATTACTTTATAATTTGGTCCATTATCACAAAGAATTGGCAATTTATATTTTTATATATAAGTAAAAAAATAAAAATATAAATCTATATGTAAAAAAAAGGGCTAATAATTTTTTGAAGAAAACGATCCTATCGAGCATTCATGTTTATTTAAGAATTTAGAGAAGAAAACACCTAGAAATATAGTATGGGGAATCAAAGACGAGTTAGATGTATTATAATTTAATAATTCTATGAAACAAAAGAATAATGCACATTAAATAGATAAAAGCAACCAAAATATATGGCAGAATTAAAAAATACAAATAATAAATTAACAAGAAGAAGAATAATAAATGGAAAATCAAAATTAATAAAATCCTTATTTTTAATTTTTAAAAGAAACATAATTTGATTAGAAATATTAAATAGAACTACCTTATCTTTTAGATTAAAAATTTGAAAGTTTTCCAGAAGGATAATTATTAGCTAAAAAATAAGAAAATGTAATCATAATTTATTTTTTAATCTTAAATAAAAAAAAGTTTGAAATTAATGAAAACTATATAAGATTATTGTTAGAAGAAACAGACATATTAAATGGATTTTAAGTTTTTTATGACTCGAATAGTGGTTTTGGAGGATTCTGTGATGAAGTTTTGAATTTAGTATAAGATGAATGTTCTAAATAGCCAATAATGACTTTCTCGTTTAATAAAAATAGGGAAAACTTATTAACTAAAAAATAAAAAGATGAACAATTTATAAACGAATTTCTCTCATTAAAATGTTTCTAAGAAAAAAGTACACTTTTAGTACCAATAAAATTAGATAATATTCAAAATTTTACTGAATTTTTAAATCCATAATTAAGTTAATTTGATATAAATGTACTTTTTGGAATTTTACTAGACTCTTTTACTGGAAATTATAGAAGAAAAGAAGGAAATATAGGATTAAGGGAATTTACAAACAATATAGTGTCTTTTCCATAGAATAATATATTCGAAAGTAGCTTTTAAATACCATTATTAAATGATAATTCAAAATAAAAAACTTTATACGAAGTTTACGAATAACAAATTAACCGAACTAATTTAATTATTTATATTCAAACAAATACAGTAGTAGTGAAATATAAAATAATTTTTATTCATAAAGTTATTTTTTAAGAGGAAATTTACCTCTTCCATAATATTCAAAATCTGCAAAATTTTTTGATTTACAAAATATTGATTCTTTATTAATGTTATAATAAAATATTTGTGAAAAAATATTTAATTAAGATGTTGTTAAATGCTATAATTCATAAAATCGGAAGAAATAAATTTACCTATTCATTCAACTTTATTTTCAAGTTCATGCTTCAGCAATGAAATTTAAGAAATACTTAATACTTACGAAAAAATTGATAAAAAAACTAAAATTTAATATTAAAATTTCGAATTAGAAGGTTTAAAAATATATAAAAAAATATTTAAATAATATAAAAAAAATAAAAATATGATAATATATAAAAATATAAATATATAAATATATAAATATATAAATATATAAATATATAAATATATAATATTTTTGTATATATATATTTTTTTATTTATATATATAAATTTATTATATTAAATATTTATAAGATGAAGATTTTTAATAATTTAAGCATTTTTATTTAGATTTATTTGAATCCTATTAAAACAAAAATTAAATTTATTGATATTTTTTTTTTCAAATCTATTTAATTTATTATATATTTTTTTTTTATAATTTTTATATCAGATTTATTTATTTTTTTGTTTTATTTTTAAGATATTTTATAAACTATTAATTTTTTTTTTCCCTTTATTATATTTTATTTAATATTTTATTATACAATATTTAATATTTTATTTTAAATATTTTTTATTTATTAATAATTATAATATTTTTTTTGTAATGATTTTATTAATATATAATATTTAAATATCAATATTTTTTTTATTTTTTTTTATAATATATTAATTTAAATTAAATATTTTATTTGAATTTTTAATTCATTTTTGTTTCTTTATTTACTTTTTTAAATAATTATATATAATAATTTTTCATATAAATTATTATACTTTTTTAAAATATTTAATTTTTTAATTTATTTCATTTATTTTAGTTATTTTTTTTTAATTTAAGCTTTTATTATAGAAATTGTTATTATAAACAATATATATTTATATATAATTTTCTTTTTTTTCAAATATATTTATAAATAATTTTTGTTATTTTTTTGTATTTATTTTATTTATTTATACTTTGAAAATATTTATAATTTTTAATTTCTACTTTATTATTTAGCTTATCTATTTTATTTAATATTAATATGAATACTCATCAAATATTTTTGATTTTTACAATGCAATAATCAGTATGAATAAAATATTGCTTTAAGTGTGTAATTTAATTTGGTATATTTTATTTTTTTATTTTACAATAATTCATTTATTATCTTCATATTTTTTTGATTTAATAATTTGATTGATATAAAAATTTTGCTACAAATATTTCAATAAATTGAGTTGTATGATTAGTTTAATTCATTTCATAATGTATAGAATTTTAAGATTAATTTATATTTTATTTTGTATTGCTATCGTTGATAATACTTTTTTCTTTGATATATTTTATTTTATTGCAATTTGTATTTTATAAATATGAAAAATGAGATTCCATTTTTTAATATTTAAAATAAATAATTTAATAATTCAATTTTATTTAGTTTTTTATTATTTTGTTTCTTATTTATATATAATATAAATAAATATTATTAAAATTAATATTAAAAATATAAAATAAAGTAGATTGTCATTAAAAATATTCAATTATTTATTATCAGACTATTTTTTTTTTATAAAATAATTATTTATATCATTAAAATAAAAAAAAACATTTATAATTTTCTCTATTTGTTTCTTTATTTTTAGTTCATTTTCATCTAAATTTTAATTAAAGTCACTTAATTAGTTAAAGTTTAAATTCAAAAAATTTTTATCTATTATTCTTTCTGACTTTTCTATAGTCTTTATTGTAAATATTTATTTTAATTAATAGTTATGTTATTTTTATTATTAATTACTATATATTTTTCATTATATTAATTTTATAACTAATTCACGCAAAATAAAACCTTATTGAAATAAAGTTTTTAGACAATCTTTTTTTAAATATATATTTTATTTTTATTTATTTGAATAAATACTTTTTTTTGATTTCTATATCTATATTTAGGAAATACCCTTTATTTTAATTCAAAATTTTTGTTAATTAATATGTACAAACTGTAATTTTATTTGATATTGCAGATTCCTCTTAGTATTTAAGAATTGCCTTTTTATAAAATTTAAAATAAGTGTATTAATTGAAATAAAAAAATAATAAACTTATTAAATATGTTTTTATTCATCATTATCTTAATTAGTACTTAGAATAAGAAGAAGGAAAAAAAAAAAAAATGACAAAATATATCATTTAATTATAATAAAATAAAAAATTTAATATAAAGATATATTTATTTATAATTATTATTTATTTTAATTAATTAATTTGCTTACAAAAATAAAATATTTTTTTTTTTAAAAAAAAAATAAATAAATAATAAATTTATAAAAAATTAAATATTTTTTTTTTAAAAAAATAATGAAAAATTCTCATCTAAACCATACATTTTCTTAAGATTTTTCAAACACATAACCTAGTCATAATAGTAGTACATAAACCCAAAAGGAAAAAATAAAAAACTTATTTAAAATTTGTGAATAAACAAATTAATTTAATAACAAAAAAATACTTGCAATTGTTACATTATAATTCGAAGAAGGAGAATAAGAAAAAATATATGTACAACATGGAGATGACATTAAATTTTTAGCAGAAGAATTTTGCGAAAAGAATGATTTGGGTGAAGATTGTGCTGAATTTATAATATAAAACATTTTATTAGAACTGAATAAAAAAAATATTGAAATTGATAATTTAGAGAATTCCCCTAAAGCAAAATATTCATAAAATTCTCCAAAATTTGCAGGTTTTTAGAACAATAATAATTTTACTTAAAAAGAATTAATATAAGAAGAAAACTTAGATATTTTTTGTGATAGCTATTTGAATGTTTCATAAGAAAAAATAAATGAATGTGAAGAATATATAAAATAAAATTTCAATAATGTATCAAATGAGATACTTTCAATAAGCTCATGTAGCGAAAAGGAAGACTTGAAATAAATATATGAAAAATTGGTAAAATAAAATTAATTGTAATTAAATAAAGAAAACTATTATCGAAAAAAACAAAAAAAGAGATATTTTATTCAAAAAAATATTCAAAATTCTTGATTTAGATAAGAACGGAATTGTTAATATTTAAGATTTAAATAATGATGATTTTTTGAGAAAAATATCAAGTTTTGGAATGAAAGATGGTTATAGAAAATTGTTAATGAAATTAAAGGGAAAAAAATATCTGTTGATTTTCAATGTTTTAAAAATTTAATATTTTTTTTAGGAATTTAAGGCTAAATTGAAAAGTTTTTTTTATGAAATCAAATTTTTTTTTGTTAATAACTATATATTTGTTTATATAAAAATATTGATTTTTTTCTTCTTTTTTATTTGTTTTTTTTTGTTAAAAAAATTAAAAATAAAACTATTTATTTATAAATATAAAAAAATTTTAGTAAATAAAGTATTTTTTTTAAAAAAAATTGTAAATGGTAACTTGCTTATTTACTTTCAGTTTTCAAAAATAATCACTTATATAAAAAAATAAATAAAGGCACAAGATATTAATGCAGATGATTAATTAAAATAACTTATGACTTTAGAAGGATCTAATGGATATGTTATTTTTAATGAATTTGGTATTTTATTTATTTAAAAAAATAAAATATTCTGAAAAAAATAAAAGGAATTACATTAAAAAATACTGAAAAAACTATTCCTTATACAAAAGCAGTTCATGTGGCTGCTTTAGTTTCTGATTTATGGAATGTTTCAAGAAAAATTATATAAAGAGATTTAAGGAGTCCTGATGTACATTTTTTTTTTTTAAAAAAAAAAAAAGTTAAATATATATATATATTTATTTTAATTTCAAATTTTAAGAATGATGTCGAAGTTATAAGATTGAGAACGAAACATTCATATGAATATATTATTACATAATGTTGTTAAAAAATAAAATCTTAATAAATAAATATTTATTTTATTTTATTTTAAAAAAAAAGCTGGAGAATTTACAATGTTGGCAATTTAATTATGTGGAAAAGCTATAGAAGAATAAAAAGCTGCTCAGGCTGCAGCAACAGCTGCTGCTCTAGCTTTAGAAGAGAATAAAGAAAAAGATAAAGATAAAAAATGAAAGAAGAATAATATATATAATAATATATTTATTTAAATATTATTTCTTTATTTTTTATTAATTTATATTATAAATTATTATTTTTTTTAAAAAAAAAATAAGTTTTAATTTTCTTTATTTATTTTAATATATATATAATAATATCATATTTTTTATAAAAAAACTAATTCATAAAATATAGGGTAATTTATTTTTTTGTGAATACTTTGTTTTCTTTGAAGTATTTAAATCATAAGACATTATATTTAATGCAAAAGATTTATCAAACATAGCTTTTGTATTGTTACTATTAGGTCTTTTTAGAAGATTAGTTAAACTTTTTTTATTAATTAAATACATTTTTTATTTTTGTTAAAAAAAAAAACCTGCTTTTTTCACGATTTTATTAAGGTGAATTTTCCCAAAACTTTTTAGTAGGATATATTGATTTTTTCAGCTTTTTTTTAAATTTTTTTTATAAAAATATATTTTTTTTTAAACTTTTTATTCAAACTCAAGAATATTTAACCTATTTATAAAGTCTTCATTATAATTATATTATAGATCATGATTATTAATTTTAATTGATATAAATTTTAAGTCAATATGTAATGCATAACCTTTTTTTTATGTTTATTTAAAGAAAAGAAAAAAAAAATTGTTAAACCTAAAGATGATAAATGTTGAATTGCATAAAAAAAAGCATTATGGGCTGATTATATTATATCTTTTCCTAAAAAGCTAATATAATTAAATAAAGATATATTTATATATTAAAAATAACCAAGATTCTGCAATTGGAACTGGATTACAATAAATAATATTAAAAACTTATTAATAAACAGATCTATCTGATTTAAAATCTTTTATTATTGTTAAAATATTAGTTTATTTTATTTAAATTACTTTATTTTTCTTCTTTTTCTTGATATCTTTTGAGTTGAGTTTTCAATTTATTATCTGGTAAAAAGCAAGGTCTTTTTAAATATATTTTTTATTTTAATTTTAATTTGTAAACTTTATTTTATGAATATGATTTCTTTCTTTTCTTTATTATTCTAAACTTCTTGATATTTAAAAATTGCAATTTTATATTGGCTTTACATAATCAGTTATTATTTCGAAAGCAAAAGCACCAAATTCAGGGATATTAACGCTCTTTTAATTTTTATAAATTATAATAAAATATTTTGAAATCTACTTTTCCATTTATCATATTTTCTTTTATATATTCAGCTGTAGCCTTAAATATTATATGAAACTTTATTAATTTTTTTTATTTAATTTTTTTTTTTTTTTTTCTACTTATGCTTTAGCTTCTATAGGTAAATATTATGGTTATGTTCGTGGCTAAGATTTTTGATGTTTTCCAGGATAATTTTTAGGCTTTTTTAGAATCCTTTTATTTTTTATATGTACTTACTTAGATATATTTTATTTATTGGATATTTTTTTTTTTGTATTATAAATGATAATTACCATTCAAATATTTAATCTAAATTCATTCTTATATCTTTATTTTTTATTAGCTTTTTGTCGATTTTTTTTTTCTTATAATAAATATATGCGTTAGAATAAAAATTAAACTTAATCGAAAATATTATTATTATTTTTATAAAAATTGTTATATATATAATTTAATCGAAAATATTATTATTATTTTTATAAAAATTGTTATATATATAATTTTTTTTTTTTTTATATAAAAAAATATAATATTATATAAATTATTTAATGAAATTAACGTTTAAATAAAATAAATACTTAATTAAAAATTTTATATTTTTAAATATTTATTTTGTCTTGTAATTTTGATTTGTTTCATAACTTTTATGATTTCTTACTTTTTTCATCCAAGCATTTTGATATTATTTTCCGATTATTAGCATAAAACAGACAAATCATTAAATTAAACAGAAATTTCATACCATAAAGGTAAAACAAAAGTTTCTATTTATAATAAAACTAAATTAAAATAATAAATAATTTTTGTTCTTTACAACAGAAAAAAATTTAAGATTTATAAAATTCTTATTTTCCTTTGTAAATTAAAAATTAAGTTACAGGTAAATTGTTTTTTTCTTCTTTTATAGTCTTTTTTTTTTTAAGAAATATAAATGAATGATATGTTAAAATAATTACTTAGTCTTAAAATTCTTAAATTAATAAAAAACACCAGTTCATATAATTATCAAATTAATAACAAGGATTTCCTATATCACATGCATGAATCAAAATATTTGAAATGAGCTTATTATTTAAACAAATAAGTATTATATATATTTTTAATACTTCTCTATCTGCTTCTTTTGTTTTTGATAATTACAAATATTTATCTAATTCATTTTACTATTATTTTAATTACGAAGCATTTTTTATTTTGAGTTCATGAATTAATTATTAATGTCTTGCCTTTTATATATTTTATGTAATATGTATTACATTTATTTACCATATCAGTATTTATAATATTAGAAAATATTAATTTTTTAAATCTGTTTAGTTTGTTCTTTTTTTATATATTAAAGTAAAATATAATTAGAAAAAAAAAATACTGGTTCAGTAATTTTTTAAGAAATATCCAATTCAGGATTATTAAAAATAATTCTAAAAAACTAAGAAATATGCATATTTTCAAGTACTCCTTATTCAGCATATCTTAAACTATTTTCAGATTTTCTTTTTATTTTATATATGTTATTAAACCCCTCTATTTAATTAAATATTTTTATTTTTGAAATTAGAAAAAAAATTATAAATACATATAATAAAAAATTAAACTGTGATTAATATCATGTGCAAGTCCTGAAATTAATCCTACTAAAAATTCAAAAGGCTCTAAAAAGTTTTTCAATTAACTATTGAAGTATGTGCAAAAATACATCTTTTTTTATTTATATAAATTTATAGGGAATACTATTTTTATTAATTTTATTTTACATGCATTAATTAAAAAGCGTGAGTCCAATTATGATAAGGTATTATATTATAATTTAAGCATAATTTTTCTATAAGATTTTTAAGGTATTAATCATCAATATTATTTTAGTTATGTAAATTAGCATATTAAAACATAAAAAATGAAATATCACATAATTCTTTATTACTATAAAGATGCATTTAGAAATTAAAATCAAGAATTTTATTTATATCTATTTTTTTATATTATTTAAGTTATTTTTTTTTATTTTATACCATATTTCACCATTCTTTCGAATATATTAATTTTTATATCGTGTATTAATGGAAGAATTTGAATTCCTAATTGTTCGTATTTTTTCTAAAAGCATCTACATCCCTTTCATTTAATTTAGAATAATTTTCTTATTATCTTTTGAATTATTTCAATGTTTTTAAATAGCTGCCATATATTTACTCTAAATTAATATCTTCTAATTAATAATTCTTATTTATTTTTTTCTTTAAATATAAATATTGTTTTATTTTTACTTTAGATTAACTTATTATTAAAGAATATACAGCTTCTAAATTTTTAAATTCATTTTTTTTACAGTTTAGTAATTTTGGAAAGAGATAACTTCTTATATATAAAATCTTTTTTTTATATAATTATTTTTATAAAGAGAATTTTTTTCAAAATATTTTTATTAAAAATACCTCATTTTCAAGTTTTTGTAAAAATTGATTTGATTATGATTATTAGCTAGTCATTTATTTTTATTTCTAATATTTTTTTATTCTTTTTTTTAATAAAAAATGTGGATTTATAATTTATTAGGAAATATAACTTAAAAATTTATTAAATCAATAAAAAATTAATACAAATATTTTATTATAATCATATAATTATTAATACCTACTAAAAAATATTTTGAATTATTTAATAAAAATAAATATTTTTTCGTTAATTAAAATAAAAAAATGTGGAACTAAATTTCATTAAACAAGTATTGTGCAGAAAAAGATTTATAAAAAGTTAATAAATATTTAAATTAAACAATATATATTTATATTCAAATAGTCTCATTTAAAATTCGTATAAAATGTTATAAATATAAAACCTTAATTATAAAATGATTCGCCTTATGTCCCGGGATTTATGAAATCTCCTGATTTAAAGAATATTAAAAAAAATAGATGTAAAAATAAACGATGTTATAAATTATATAATAATTAAAAAAAAGAAATAGGATTTAAAGTGTCATATGAAAATTAACTATTAAAAGAAAAAATGCTTAATATTGATTAGAGATAATTAAATAATAAAGCATCTGAATCAGTAAAATAATTTTGCATAAGGCATGCAAACAGTAAAATATATACAAGGCTTAGTAATTTAAAGAACATAAATAAAGAAAACAAGGTATTAAATCTACAAATTAATTTTTATTCTTACAAAAATAAATAATAAAGATTATTATGAAAAGATTATATAATACACCATCTGTTTATAGTGTTTTTTAGTTTGAATAAGATAATTTAAAAAGGCTAAACTATTCTCAAAATATCAGCTAAAATGCAAGTAATGATAATAATAAATATATTTTATTAATTTTTTTTTTTAGGAAGGAAAAATCCTTTGGATAATCCTACCCCTTTGTATTATTTAACAAAAATATAAAAAAAATAAAATAAAGAAAATAGTGAATAAAATGTTTAAATAAAATGTATTTTTTTTAATTTAAAATATAAATATTTGTATATATAGTATATATATTTTTTTTTTTTTTTCACAAAGATGATTATTAAACTCTTGATAATTCTATAGCTTTATTAAATTATAATTTGCAACAAAAAAGTTTATAATTAAATAAAAAAAACAATTAAAAAACTCATTGAAAAAATAAATAATTAAATCTTATTTATATATTAAAATTAAAAAAAAAAGAGAAAAATTAAAGATAAAAAATAAATAAATTTCTAATTATAAAATATAAAAATTTAAAAATAAAAATAAAAATAATAATAATTTTTTTTTTTGTTAATTGTCTAGAAAAATAAATAAAATAAAATAAAATGGCTGAATCAAAATAAACAAATGATAATTTTCAATATGAATCAAGCGAAGAAATAGAAGTAGTTACAACTTTTGAAAAAATGAATTTAAAAGACGAGCTTATAAGAGGTATTTTAACCTATGGATTTGACAAACCATCAGCAGTATAACAAAGAGCAATAAAGCCAATAATATAAGGAAGGGATGTAATAGTATAAAGTTAATCCGGAACAGGAAAAACAGGTGTTTTTTGCATATCTGCATTATAGATAGTAGACAAAAATTTAAGAGAACCTTAAATATTAATAGTTTCTCCAACTCGAGAATTAGCAGAATAATCATAAAAAGTATGTTTGGCATTAGGAGATCATATGAATATTATTGGTAAAAAAATAATTTATATCCTTTATATATTTATTTAAAATAATAAAAATAAATAGTTCATTGTTGTATTGGAGGTAAAAGTATGGAAGATGATAAAAATTCATTAGAAAAGGGAGTACATATAGTATCAGGAACTCCAGGAAGAATATATGATATGATATAGAAGAGACATTTAAGAACCCGAAACTTAAAAATGTTAATATTAGATGAAGCAGATGAGATGCTTTCGAAAGGTTTCAAATAACAAGTGTATGATATTTATAGATATTTGCCTCATAATAATTAGAATGTGGTTGTAAGTGCAACTTTACCTTAAGAAATATTAGAAATGACAAATAAATTTACAAATAATCCAATTAAAATATTGGTAAAAAGAGATGAATTAACATTAGAAGGAATAAAACAATTCTTTATTTCAGTTGAAAAAGAAGAATGGAAATTAGAAACTTTATGTGATTTATATAATACTATAACAGTTACTTAAGCAGTTATTTTTTGTAATACAAAAAAAATTGTAGAATGGCTTGCTGATTAAATGACTAAATAAAACTTCTCCCTTTGTTATATTCATGGTGGTATGTCTTAAAAAGAAAGAGATAAAGTTATGCATGAATTCCGAAATGGGCAATATAGAATTCTTATTGCTACTGATATTTGGGGAAGAGGTCTGGATGTATAATAAGTTTCAGTTGTTATTAATTATGATCTACCTAGTAATAGAGAACTTTATATTCATAGAATTGGTAGGTCAGGAAGATTTGGAAGAAAAGGAGTAGCTATTAATTTTGTGAAAAATGAAGATGTCGGAATTCTTAGAGATATTGAATAGTATTATTCAACTTAAATTGACGAAATGCCTTTTAATGTTGCTGAACTTATTTGAGATTAAATAATATATATATTTATATATTATATCTATTTTTTTTGTTTTTTAATAAAATTAATTATACAATCTTTTAAAAAAAAAATTATTTTATTATTTCATTTTTTTAATGTAAATAATGAAATATAATTACTAAGTTAATTAGTATATATATTAACACAAATACAGCCAAAATAAGGGTTTTCAACAATTTTATTTTTTATAATCAATATGAAAAAATAATTAGAATTAAGACTTACTATTTTTTTTTTCTTTAAATAACAAAAATATAAAGTTTTCCTATTCAAGAAATTATCAAATACAAAGAAAATAGGAATAACTTATTAATTAGTATAAGATCTGATGTTAAATTTCTTATCATATTCAGTACCATTTTCGAAAATGCTTCTTATAACTATGTTCTAAATTTACTAATTTAATTATCTTTATACTTTATCTAAAAATATATAATAGTATATCTATATATTATATTATTTTTTTATTTTATATTTTAACTACTATTCTTATTTTACTACTAATTATTTGTAAATCTTTAAATAAAAAAAAAAACTAAATTAATTTTTTCACTAGCATTATTAATAAAATTACTCATTTAATTCGAAACATTTTTTTTTAACTTCATTATATAATTTTTTATATATTTTTTATTTCTTTTTCTTCTTCAAAAACGCTTTAAATTATAACATTTTATCAAAGCCATTAGTTAAAAACACTCTGCCACTTAATTCATATATATTAAATGTAAAATTGTAATTAATTACAATGTATTACACTAACGACAATATTTTGAAAATATTTAAAAATTATATTTATGAATATGAAATCTGTATAGCTTATATTAGACCGAATTATTGCTAATCTGAATTTAAAACAAAAGCTTCAAAATAATGAATTTATATATAATTAAATTTATTGCCTGAAAAATTTTAAATTTTAACAAACTAACTGCTAGTTTTATTTATATATTTAAATTTTTGGTTTGTTAGCTGCTTATTTTGTATTTTTTAATTTTTACGAAAGAAACTCAGAATTATTTAATAAACAATTATATACTTTAATCTCAAGTAAAAAACGATTATTTAATTTCATTTTTTAAAGAATAAATAAATGTTTATAATATTATTTTTTTTAATTGATTTTTTTTATTATTTTTAATATATATTTTTTTAATTTTAATTAATAGTATTTATTTAAATAATATTATGCAAACAATAGTTTGTAAAAAAATTATTTAATTTTAATTTATTTATAAATTATATACTTTCCATTAAATAATGCATATAAATAATTAATTAATAAATATCAAAATAATATTAATATTTAATTTTAATTTAATTATTTTAAATACAAATATATCAAATTAATAAAGAAATATTATTATTTATCTTTGATTGTCTAAAAATAAAAATAAAATTATATATTTTTTTAAAAAAAATTAATAAAAATACAAATTTATTAAAAAAATAAAGTTATATATATTTAGTTATATTATTTTATTAAATTTAAAGAATAAAAAATTAAAATTAAAAAAAATCAATTCACAATAAAATTAACATAAAAATATAAAAATTAAATATAAAAAAATTATACATATTAATAGAAATCAATAAATTAATATATATTTAAAAATATAAATAATATTATTTATATATTTATATTCAATTATATTTTTGTAATTTTTTAAAAAATTTTAAATATTAATATTTATAAAATTTTAACTCTAACTATTCATATTTAAAAAATACATTTTTTTATAAATATATATTATATTTTTTATCAATGGAATTTTATTTTATTCTACCAATATTCATGAGCTCTTTTAACTGAAGTTAAAACTATTCCACATCTTGATGGTAAATAAAGATGAATACTATAAGGTCTACCATTAAATTCATCTTTTTAAGTAATAAAAGACATTTCATGTCCTTTTCTCACTCTATCATGTCCTCCAAAATGAGGCTTTTTATAATTATTATTATTATTTCATATTAAATATAAAAATTTAAAATTTATATAATTACTTCATCTGTGTCAAAAATTATAATATGATCTTCAGAAATTGAAGTACCTACTTTATAATTTTAGAAACTTTAAGTTGGATTCAAATTAAAAACAAAAAGGAGCTCATTTCTTTCAAAGGCAATAACTTTATCGCCTTAATGTTTTGTACTTACATACATATTTTTACTGTTTAACCATTTAAAATTTTCTTCTAATTCTATCATCTCCATATCAAAGTTATTTAAATATTTATATCTTAAACTAGGATTATCAATCAAATCCCATCTTCTTCTACAATAATGGAAACTCCATCCATTATCTTATCTTGGAAAATCTATCCATTCTGGATGCCCAAATTCATTACCCATAAAATTTAAATAACCCTTTATTTATTTTTAATTAAAATTAATTATATTATACGAGTTCATTTATTTTTTATTATTTTAAAAAAAACTAAATCAATCATAAAAAAGCTAATTGCCTTTTTTTAGCTTGATTAAATTTTTTTAAAAACAAAACATTTTAAATATACACAAGTAATATATATATAAATATTTATTTATATATTTTACTTCTCCTCCTAAGGCTATTGTAATTAATCTAATAATTTTATGTAAACTCATGCCTCTATTTACAACTACTGATTCTGGAATTTATTCACTCATATTAAAATATATTTCCTTTAAAAAAAAAAAATTCATAAAAAAAAATGAAAATATACTTTATCAAATAACCACATAGCTAAAGTCTTATCTCCAACCAAAGCCTAATCATGACTTTCTGAATAAACTATACACTTTTCATCATATCTTCTATTAATAAGATTCCAAACTAGATCTTCCATATCCCATTCATCATCTTTAAATTCTTTTAATAATTTAATCCACTAAAAAAAAAATAAAAAAAATTATTAAAAATAAAAAAATACCTTATCAGGTACTGCCATTTATAATCTATAATCAAATCCAATACCTCCTTCTTCAATTTTCCTACATAGAGTGGGATAACCTGAAACATCTTCTGCAATAGAGATGGCATCTTAATAAATTTCATGAATAAGTTTATTAGCTAGCATTAAATAAACTAAACTTTCAATATCAACATCATAATTAAAATATTCATGATATCCACCTGTAAATCCTACCCCTAAACCATGATGTTTATAAAGCATAGAAGTGACTCCATCATATCTAAATCCATCTACATTGTATTCTTTCATAAACCAAGAAACATTACTTAATAGTAATCTTAAAACTTCCCATTTTCCATAATTATAAAGCTTAGAATCCCATTAATTATGATTTCCTTTTGCTCCTTCATGGAAATATAAATAATCAGTTCCATCCCATTAATTGAATCCGTCATTTACATTTTTACTAGCATGAGAATGTACTATATCAATCAAAATATGTATCCCCATCCCATGTGCTTCATCAATTAGTTATTTAAAATCTTCTGGAGTCCCAAATCTACTCGAAACACCGAACAAATTAGTTACATGATAACCAAAAGATCCATAATAAGCATGTTCAGCTATCGCCATTATCTATATAGTATTATAACCAAGTCTTTTTATTCTAGGGAGTACATCTCTTCTGAATTCTTAAAAATTATGAACTCTCTCGTCTACACCAGCCATTCCAATATGACATTCATATATTTTCAGCGCATGTTTTTTACTAGGTCTTGGATGATTAAACTTATAATCTATCTTCGACCAATATACACCATCGAAAATCTTAGTATTATCATCCTAATATAGTCTCTTTATCCAAACTGGAATCCTATCCACCCATTCATTATTGGCAGTCAATACATGCACTTTTATACGAGAACCGTGAGATATAGGAGATTCTCCATTTTATCCAAAAGGTAGTTTTATTTCCCAATTTCCGAATGCATCTTTTGTTAAACCATATTGTCTTCGATCCCAATTATTAAATTCACCAAATAAATATACTTCTTTAGCTCCAGGGGCGTATTCGCGGTATACTAGATTACCATGTTCAATATTAAAGCCATATTTTTCATTACCTTTGGCGAAGTTTTGTAAAGATCCTTCTTTTTTTTCGATTTCATGTAGGATTTCGTAAAATGTGTTGTTTCGAACCATAAAATGCTCACGAAATTCGTTTAGATAGTGATCATCTTTGAATACTTGGAGGTTATTTATGTCGTTTTCCATTTTTTAATTTTTTTTGTGTCAAATTATTTTTAAAATATAATTATTTATTTAGAAAGATTTTTAGATTTTTTTTATAAACTTGAATTTTTTATTTCTAAATATAATATATATTAAGTATTATAATATAATTTGCTATATTATATTCAGAATATTATAATTATAAATGATAGAGAAATATAATTTAATTTTATGCTCTAGGGTAAATTTCGTATGTAATTGTTGATAAAAAAAATTAAAAACTAAGTATTATATATTTTTATTACTAATTTAAATATTATGTAATTTTGACTATATTATAAAATTTTAAAAAAATAATTATTCAAATTAGTTAATAAATATGATGATTGTTATTTTAAAATATTAAAGAATAAATAAAGAAGTAACATTTTGTTACAAAATTATATATTATAATATATATATATAAATTATAATAAAGAGATATAACTAATTATTTATTTAGATTTAAACAATTTTAAACATTTTTAAATTTATTTTATAATAAAAATAAAATTAATTTTATTTACATTTATACATAATTTTACAAAATTATTTAAACAAATAATTAAATTTGTGAAATATTACATAATATTTCTACTAAAAAATATATTTTTGTATTTTTATAAAAATTATTTATAATAAAAATATAAATACTGAAAGTTATTATTTAATTTTTTTATATAAAAACAAAAAAATTAAAAAATATTATAAAAAATCAATTTATATCTTCTAATTCTTTTTTATTTTTAACACTTTGTCCTTTTTTTTATTATAAAATAAAAAAATAACTAATAATAATTAATATTTTTTTTACTTTTTACATTGTTATTAAGTCTATGTCTTTTCTAAAAAATCAATTTGATATCTTCCAGTTTATAATATTTTATTGTATTAGAACTTTAAAAAAGTAAAAGTAAAAAATAATCATATTATTCTTTAGTAAATGGAATATCAATATATTCAATAACTTTATTAAGTTAATGTTCATTAAACTATTTAGTTTTTTAAACATCAGGATGTAAAAGCAATTAAGAAATTATGCCTTAAGCATATTATTCCATAATCTATAAAAAAAATATATTTTTTTATTGAAATATAAAATAACCTAAACTAATTATTCAAAAAGAATTTATTCTTATTCTTTAGTAGGGAATTTTACTTATTAAATAATATTTTTAAGTCTACTTTTTACAATATCAACACTAGCACTTAATTCATCATGAAAATCAACATATGATCCTTCATTATTTTCAACTAAATATCTTGCAAATAAAAGAGCAGTTTGCTGATCATTAATATTAAAAGGTTCTCTATATTTAATTATTTATTAAAATATGAAAGAAAAATAATTTATTATTTACTTTTAAAGTTTTTAAAAAGCATTATTAACAGTTATTTATTAGTCTAAATCATTAAAAAAAATTAAATAATATTTTAAATTTCAATTTTTTTAAAGACAATCTAAGATTAAGTTCTTTACCTGAAAATATATAAATAATAAAATTAAAATATAAATTAAAAAAACCTAAATCTTTTATATCTTGTGTAGCAACAGTTCTTAATTTTTAGTTTATTTAATATGTAAATTTTATTATTATTATATTTATTAAAAATTATAATTATGATAATTGCTATTAATGCTATTATTAATATTATAAATATTATTATTATTATAATTATTATTATTATTATTATTATTATTATTATTATTATTATTATTTAAGTTTATCTATTATTATTTTTTTTCTGTATCTTTTAAATTATCATTATTTTAATATAATTAATAATCTGTAATCCTATGCTGTCTTATTTATTAGTTTTCTATTTTATTGCTTTTATATTAAGACATTTTCATATCATCAATTTGTTATAATAATTAGTTTATTTATAACTTATAGCTTTTTTCTAAAATCTCTTCCCTTTTTTATTAATCTTGTGTTTTATAGTTTAGTTCCTTGCATAATCTTTTTAATTTCTTAACTTTGTCTCTTTTTTCTTGTAATTTTTTGCCTATAATTTTCTCTTGTTCCTTTCTAAATATTTTATTTTAAAAATTTGTAAATTACAATTTTACAGCTCTCTTATTCTTGTATCTTGCTCATAAAGATCATCTATTTTTTTTTCAAGTTTTTAGTTGATTTGTTCATATTTTATCAATTCGTTTTTTAATTCTTTTATTTCTTCTTCATTTTATTTGATTTAGATATACATCCTTTATTCGTTTTCTTCTTTTTCTTATAATTATTTTTAACATAATTCTAAATTTATCTTTTTATTTTTGTTAAAAATATAAATGTATTTATATATAAATACATACTCCTAATTCAATCATTCTTTCTTCTAATAATTTCGCAACACCAATTTATTCGTCTTTTTCTTATTTTAATTTATTTATAACACTTATTTGAATTTGGAATTTCTTTTAAAAATCGTTTAAATCTAAAATTCTATTATTTATTTATTTATTTATATAAATATTTTAAATTTAAAAAATTTACTTCATTTAATAATTTTAATCATTTATAGTTTATTAAAAAAGCGTTTTTAATCTTATGCATTCTTCCCTACTATGAAGTAATTCTATTTATAATTCTTAAATTTTTGTTTGAGTTGTATTTTTTTAAAATTTTTTTATTAATTCATGCTTTTGCTATACTTCAGTTTTTAATTGATGTATTTATGTTTGAAAATTTTTAAATTAAATATTCTTAATTAAATTATTTTTTTTTGTAAACAAAAATAATTTAAATTAATATTTTTTTTTAATTTTTTTTTAAATAAAAACTTAATTTAATTAAGCAAAATTTAAACTATTAAAATCTTTCTTTTTATAAATGTAATTTTCAACATCATTTATAAGTTTTAATTATTTTACGTTTTCTTTCTAAATAATTTTTAAATATATAATCTTTTTTAAAAAATAGTATATTATTTTATTATTTACAATTAAATGTTAGTTTTATGTACTAAGTTATATATTTTATTGTTTCAACAAAAAATAATTTTGCTTATATTATTGGTTTTCAATCCACAATTACTCCTTATAAAAAATATACATATTTAAAAATATAAGAAATAAGTAATAAACTTTATCTTTTTTTATAGTTTTAGGAATTTATTTTGTAAATTAATTAAATGAAGGCGAAATAAGCATAGGAACACCCAAAGCGAAACTTTTTTTAGAAAAAAATTAACGATATGTGCATAAAAAATAATAATGTATTTATAAAAATAAACTCATTGCAAACTGGCATGTTATTAATATTATCAAAATTAAGCAAATTGTTATTCGAATCAAAGAAAATCTAATTTTTCGTATTAAAGTTTTTATTATTAGAATCAACATAGATTTGATTATTGCTTTAATATAATTATTATTAATTATTATTACTGAAATACATAATATCTGTATTGCTTGATATTTATTAATTTTGTATATTTTTTGGATTAGAAGTTGAAGGTCTTATTAAATTATTATATTCGATGCTTTTTTCTTCATAACCTTTATTTTTTTTTTAATAAATTTACGCAGCACTAGCAGGCCTTTATAAATTATTTATTTAATTTTTCATTGAAGTAAAAATAAAAAAATATATATAAATAAACTAATACTTAATTATATTTTTTTAATATATTTTAAAATAAAAAATAAATTTAATTAATATTTAAAAATTTTTTAATTTGTAATGTTCTTATTTTCTCTAAAAACTTTATTTTTCTTCATTGTATATTTTTCAAAATTTTTAATTACTTTTTTAAATATTATTTACAAACTAATTCTTCTTTTCTTTTCTAATTTTTTGTTTACAATTTTTTTTTTTAAATTAATCCTTTATTAAAATCATATAAATAAATAATTATTATTTTTCAAATTATCTTCCTTGATTAACATTTAAGATTTTAAAATTGCATAATTATCCTTCAAAAATTTTCATTGGAGTTCCCAGATTCCTTTTTTTAAAAAATTTCTATTACAAATAAATTAAAAACAACAGTAACCACTTTCAAATTTTAATTTTACCTAAATTTTTTTAGAATTTTAATTTAAAAATTTTCTCGAATTTACGATTTTTTTACATGTATTTCCCATTATAAATTCTTCCTTTACATTTTTTCTTAAAAATCTTGCGTTGAAACAATAAAATTATATTTTCTAACATATTCTTTCCGAATAATCTTTTTTATGAATTAAAATTTCTATTTAGTAACCTTTCATGATTATATTTGTAAATTTTTTTACTTAAAGTTCTATTTTTGTATTAGGGATATAATCCTGAATATAAAATTTTTTGAATAAGTTTATTTATTTTTAATAGTTTAGAAAATAAAAAACTTTTTCAATAAAAAAAAAAATTCTATTCTAATTAAAAATTTTTAATTTATATAATTAAATTTTGATTTTAATCTTATTATACTTTATAATTTTATTATGAATAAATTAAAAAAGTAGAGATTTTCTATTTTTTGTATGATCATAAAATATATATGTATATTAAAATTTCTATAAAAAATTGTTATAAATAATATTTATATTATATTAATTTTTTAAATATAAAAACAATCAATAAATTTATTTATTTGATTTAAAATAAATTCTATTTTTATAATTTATTTAAAAATAAATTATGTTTCTAATTTTCCATATAATTCTTCTTTAATAAAAATATATATTAGTTTTTTTATAATCACAAAAAAAAATTAATAAAAAAAAAAAAAATAACAAAAATAAATATAAAAAAATGTACTATTCATTAACTAACTAAAAATTCTTACAAAATACTCTTTACTCATTTATGCGATAAAATCCAATGAATTGCATAATAGAACCTTAAAATGGAATTGGTGGATTGTATTTAGGAAATTTGGAAGCAGCATAGAATTTAGATTTGTTAAAAAAACACAACATAGGAGCAGTGTTAACAGTAGCAGCACGTTCAGGAGTAAGATATACTAAAACATAAATGCCATAACATGAGATAATATGGGCTGAAGATATAGAAAGTTATAATTTAAGTAGACATTTCGATAAGATGCTAGAATTTATGCATAATAACATGAAAACAACTAACATTTTGGTACACTGTTTTGCTGGAATTTCAAGAAGTTCCACAACAGTAATTGCATATTTAATAAAATATTAAGGAATGAGTTTTTAGAAAGCATTAGATTTATGTAGATAAAAAAGAAAAATAATAAATCCTAATGGAGGTTTTATTAGATAATTAATAAATTTTGAAAAATAAATAATAATCGAAAGACATCAATAATAATAAAATAATAATATTAATTATAATAGAAAAAGTAATATTTAAATTTAAAATAATATTAATATTAATATTAATAATAATAATAATAATAATATTAATAATAATAATAATATTAATAATTATAATTATTGCCTTACTCCACTATTAAAAGAAAAAAATAAAGAATAAAATATTTAAGAAAAAAAATAATCACCAAACAAAAATATGTAGTCAGTATAAAATCTACCATAAATAAACAGATTAAATAATCCTTATAATAATTATTTAAATATATTAAAATAAAATTAATATAATTAATGAAAATTTTTTACTATGTTTGTGTTTATTAATTTTAAAAATAAATAATTATATTTATAAAGATTATATTAATAGAATTAAATTTAATCTTTTTTATAAAATGAAAAATTATAATATTTATTATTTATAATTAGCTATTTATATATTTGTAAATATATATAATTATATTTATATATATATATATTTATATTTATATTTATATTTATATATATATATATTTATTGTTAAAACAAATCTCTTATTTTACCATTATTTTTCTAAGTATTTTATATAAATATTTAAGTAAATTTTATGAATTTTTCTTTTTATAACATATATTTCATACAAATTATTTATTATATATTTTCACTTAAATAAAGACTTTTAATAAGCAAGGAAGTTTTTGTGAATGAAAATTACAATTTTTTTATTAAAATTTGCAATCTATTATATTTAATTATTTTATTACTAAATTTTCTTGTATTTAATACATATTTTATTATTATTTTAGATACTATATTCAAATATTCTTCTATATAACTACATATAGCACAATTTTGATATAAAAAAATACATTATAAATTAAGGTAAAAACAGCCTATAGAATTTTTTTATTTTCAATTATTTAAAGTTTATGAATTAAAATAAAATTACTAAAAAATATGCACTGAAATAAATTTATTTACTAGCAAAAGACTTACTTTTTTTATATTAAAATTATATTTCAAGTATTATTTTTCTTTAAGGAAAAACCAATTTTCAATTTCAAAATAACATCATATAAAAATCATCTAACAAAAAAAGTAGCAATTATCCATTTTTCTCCCTTTTCTTTAATTAAGTTTTTAGTTTTTTTTTACAGATATCTATACATTTCTAGCAAAACCTATTTAGATAATTTATTAAAACCTATTTAGATAATTTATTAAGCCTGCCTTTTTTAAAAAAAATATTACAAAAAATGCAATTTTATGTTTCTTTCCAAAAAATTAAAAGCAGTTATTTTTCGACGATTAAATTTAACAATTTTTTTAAGAAGAACTCAAGCATTTATTATTTCTATTTTTAAATCAACCTTTAAAAAAAAAATCATCAAAAAGAAATTCCAAAAAAAAAATCACAAACAATTTCCATTATAATATTTATATATTTATATGAAAAATGGCATTTTCACACTCATTTATTTCATTAATGAAATAAAATTTATATATTTAGAATATAATATTTATTATTAGTTAATTTTATTAATCCCATAATATTAAAAAAAGGATTCACGAATAATTTTTGGATACTATTTTTATTAGATTTTACATATATAAGGATAGAGTTTAGTATTTATTATTGGAATATAAAAATATGAGGGATTATAACAATTACAAAAAAAATTAATATTTTTTGCAAAAAGAATAAGATTTTTTGCATTTCAAAACTCTGTTTTCATCCAAAGAAAAATAAGAATAAATAAAAGAAGGATGAAAGGTAAAATATTCATAAAATAAAGAAGAGAAACATTTAATTCACTAAAAAGCTGAAAAAATTAGTACATTTGAGACATAAAAAGTAACGTTTTTGACAGAATTTACTTTCTAAAATAAATGTTTATTTTCATACATTAAGTTATTAAAAAATAAAATAATTTTCATTTTTAAATCTAAATATTTATTTTAAGTACAGAAGTTACCATTTATACTATATCAAATGTATTATTTATTTGATATTATTATCCTAAAGGGAATTTTTGAACACATAAAACATATTTAAACGATAAAATTAATTAAATAACCGAACTTCTCATTCTTGGCAGTCTAAAAAAATTGAAATTGTACATATTTTATGACAAAGGATTAAATGGTTGAAATTTCAAAGTTATTATTTCATAATATTGTGTTTATTGACATGTTATGTATTATAATTATACTATGGGGGATTATGATTTTTTTTGTTTTAAAAACTGATTTACTTATTTTTCTATTTGGGGAAAGTTTTTTTGATTATTTTTATTGGATATATAGCTTTTTAAAAAAATTAATTTAGTATTTTTATTTTGTAATTAAAAATAATATTTTTTTATAATGAGAAAGTTATTTAAATAAAAAAATGTTAAAGAAAAATATAAAATTAAATAATAATAATCAAATTAAAAAAGCCTAAAAAAATAAAGAATAAAAAATATAAATAAAATTATCTAAAAATATTTATTCTTTAATATTTTCATTTATAGATTCATTAAAATTATTGCAATATAGATTATTAAATAAAGAATGGAACTTAAACATAATACTTTTTCTTAAAATAAGAAAATTCTAGAACCCATTATTAAAATAAAAAGGTGAATTAGAACAAAAATATAGATTAAATTATTTAAAAAACTTACTCAAAACATCAAATTCTTAAATTGAAAATGTTTTTGCGAACCTAAAATGCCTTTCATTATAATCTTTATATGCACAAGAAAATATAAAATATTAACTTTTTCCTGTTTTTGAACTTTTTTTTGAGTTTATAGAAAGATTTTAAATTCTAAAGAAACCAATTTTTTAATCAAAAGATTATGTTTTAGGATATAATTAAGTTTTTGTAGAAAAGTTTATTTTATTTTAACAAGAAAAGTTTACAATATAAAGTTTTTTAAAGATCTTTCATAAACTAAATATTGAAAAAACAGAATAAAAGCTTATTTAAATAAAAAAATTGTACAAAAATCAAGTTTAATATATCCCTTAATTTGCCAAAAATTTAGAAAAATTCCTTTTTTAGGGATTTGAATATTATACTTAGCTAAAAAAAAAGAATCCGGAAATTATTAAATACATGGAAATATTATAGGAAATAAACAATAAAAAAAAAGAAATAAAAATATGTAAATATTTTTATAATAAAAAAATATGATAAATTTATTAATATATATACAAATATTTTATTTTCATTTTCTTTATAATAATTTAAGAAATTCTTATTCATGTATTCTATTAAATTTAAAAAAAAATGCTAAAAAAATATATTTGATATAAATATTAAAAATAAGTATTGTATGTAAAATTATAAGTAAAAAATTAATATTAAGCCTTAAAAAAATTAAAATAAATTTAAATTATATGAATTGTAAATTTAAAAAGTTAATATAAAATATAAAAATAAAATAAATATAAAAATAAAATAAAAAAATAAAATAAAAAAAAATAAATAAAAATAAAAATAAAAATAAAAATAAAAATAAAAATAAAAATAAAAATAAAAAATAAAAAATAAAAATAAAAAAAAATAATAAATATATATATATATATATATATATTATACATACATATACATATACATATATATATTTATATATATATTATTTATTTATATTTTTTATTTACTCAGTTATTTTTTATATACGTTTTTATCCTGTATATCTTTCCGCTATTAATATTTTTTCTATTCTTCTTTTTTCTTTTTTGTTTGTTATTTTATTATATATTTCTTATCTTTCTTTTTCATTTTTTTATTCTTCATTTATAACTTTAAGTAATTCTTCATTTTGTTTAACTTTATATTTATAAATTAGATTTTCTTTTTTTTATATATAAAAATTTAATATTTCATGATAATTTATATTTAAAAACTATATTTTTCATTAAAAATATCATCTGTATCTTTGTTTTCTTAACTTTATTTTTAAATATATTCTTCTAAATCATAAGACATTTAATTTTCTTAAAAGTAATTATTTTATTTAATTTCAGGTATTTTTTTAAGTTATTTTAATATATTTTCAGGTTATTACTAATTTAAAAATAATTATTAATTTTTTTAATAAAAAAATATTAAAAAAAATACTTTTCCTATTTATACTTCAAACATTTTTTTATTAATATATTCTTTTTATTACATAATTTTTTTATGTAGTAATTCCCTTTATTTTAAAATCTTATTTTTTTAAAACTATATTTAATCGATTCTATTCATTTTCTTTTCTATTTCTTCTTTTAATTTTTCTCTTTTATATTCTTGCATTTATTTTATTCTTTCCACGTTTTCTAATTTATCAAATTTTTTCATTTATAAAATAGTTATTTTTTCATTTTTTTCTTGTTATTTTTTATTAATAACTTTTTAAGAATTTATATTTTTTTTATCAATAATTTCAAATATTTCATTTTTTCGTTTTTAATCTTATTTTTATCTATATTATAAAATCTATAAATATAAAATAAAATTAATTATTATTATAAAATAAATACAATTCCATTTAATTCTTATTTTTATTACATTTTCCTTTTCAATTTATCTAATTCTTCTTAATATTCTAATTAATAAATTTTCTATTTTTCTTAAATTTCTTACATTCTTTAATAATAAGCTTCTTTTCTTTGTTTTTATAAATCAGCTGCTCTATCCTATATATTTATTAAAAAAAATATTAAAAACTATTATATTACTAAAATTAATTTTATATGTATTGATTTTAATTCTTATTTTCTTTAAGATTATTAAATTTCTTCATATCTTTGTATTTAATAAGAAGAATCAGCTTGTTTTTACGGCTTGAATTTTTATATACTTTTTTCTATTCTAAATGTTTATTTTTCAAATTATTTTTAATAATTTTCTAAAATAATTTTAGACTATATAAATTAATTTATTTATATATTATTTTATATTTTTTTACTTTTGCATTTTTTTAAATATCATTTGCTTTTTCTAATTTTTATATTAAATTTTTAAATTCTTTTTAAATTTTTTTTCAATTTTTTCTTCTAATTACTTTTTTTATTCTATACTATCTTTTTAATTATTTTATATTTTTTGGTTTTCCAAATTTTAATCTTTTATATTGTCTTTTATTTCTTTATAACATTTCTAATTTTTTTGTTATTAATCATATTGCATATAAAAAAAATATTACTAATTCTATTATATTTTATTGTTTATCTTGATTTATATCTATTTTATTTTACAATTAATTGCGCAAAATTTGCATTTGTTTTTCATAATTATTTATTTATTATTATTGATTAATCTAAAAATTATTTTTATTTTTGTTACAAATAAATATCTAACATAACATTTATATATTTACTTATAATATTTTAAGATTTTGTAACTAATTTAATTCTTTTAAATTCATTTTTTTTTTAATAATTTTTTTTTGTTATTTTTTTTAATTAAATTTAAAAATATAAATATTGTTTGTTTTAAAATAATATCAATTTAAAAGTATTTAATCAAAAAACAAAAAAAATGTAATCAAACGAAGCTTATATCGGTTATTTATTGAGAAAAACAATATAACCATTTTCTTTAAGAAAAGAAAATTCTAACTACAATGAGTTTAGGGAAAAGAACATGTTAATGTATATTAATAAAAAAGTTGGAGAAACACGGTAAAAACTAGGAACAAACGCATCATAGCAATAATTGTAGATGGGTTTAAATTTTTTGGTAAAAAAAACTGACCAATAAATAAAAACTGATGAAGACAAAGACTTTTATCAAATAAATATTGAAAATTTAAAAAAAGAAGATAAAAAATTAGATTAGAATTTAATATTTAAATAAATAAAAGAATAAATAAATAATAATGTATTTACAGATGATTTTATAACGGGCAACATATAAAATTAAAAGCTCTTAACCTAAAATTATCGAAATAAAAAAGAGAGGATTAATGTATCTAAATAATTAAATAATATATTAAATAATAATGTTTAAGAAGCTAAAATACTTGAACTTTTTAAAGATTATAAAAAAATTTCTTTATAAGAAAAATTATCGGAAATGAAAAATAGAAATGCGGACATGGCCTAAATATAAAGAAAACTAAAAAAAGAATAAAAAAAAGTTATTAATATTGCAAATGAATAAAAGTTCAATTAAATAATTAATAAAATTTGTGAAAATAAAAACTTTAGACTTGAAAATATTTTTAACGTTGATAAAGGTTTTTTATTTTTGTATTTTTTTAATTTTTATTTTTTATAGATGAGATCAAATATAATCCAACAGAACAAAAATAAAATCTTAATGCTTTAGATATTTTAAATGATCTTATTGAAGAATAAGAAGAAAATCAAAAAAAATATATGATAAAAATTTTTAAATAAACTTAATTAGAAAATAATACTAAAGATTAAGAAAACTATAAAAATAAATTAAAAAAT
>NW_004086280.1:0-63222 GCF_000220395.1 Ichthyophthirius multifiliis | reverse complement strand
TTTGTTATATATTTTATATAATTTTTTTCTTTTATATGATTTTTTTGTTAATCATATTTTTATTTTATTAATTTTTTTTTTTTTTCATTCTTTTTTTTTATAATAAAAATTGATACTTTTTTAAGATTATAAAAATTTATACTTTTTTTTTTTAAGAAAAATAAATTTTTTATTTTAAATTTTAAGAAATATTTTTTATTACTTCATTTGTAATTAATAAATAGTTTTCTATAATATATATTTTTCAATTATATTTTTTTTAATATATTTAACCTCTTTATATATATTCGAATATTTTTTTTTATATTATTTAAATGCAAATATTATTTATTTTAAAAAGAGTTATTTTCTATTGTTTTTTTTTTTAAAACTATAGAATAGAAGATAATATTTTTATAAATTATTACTTCTAGCTATTTAAATTAAATAGCTACAAAATAAGTATTAATTTTTTTAAATTATGAATATTTTCTAAAATTTTATTTACATTTATTTGATTTAAGTGGGAGAGAAGAAAAATAATAAAATAAATTTAACTCTTTATATTAAAATAAATTATTATATATTTTTTATGATATAATTAATTCTTATTTTTAAATTTATTTCTTAAAAACAGCATAATACAAATTAAATCAATAAAAAAATAAAATTTTAAAATGATAATAAGTAATACAGAATTTCTAGAATTTAAAAATATATTATAAATTTTTGAATGAAAAAATTCATTAAAATAAATTAAACGTGGAATAATAAAAGGTGGGGAAGTATAAAATAAAAATATTAAATAAAAAAAAAAAGTAAAAAGGAGATATTGGTAGTTAAAATAAAAAAATATTTAATTAATTAATTAAAAAAAAAGACTCATTTTTTTCCATTTACTAAATTTAAAGACTATAATATATACAAATAAAATTCATTTAAAAAAACAATACCAAAAGCAAAATGACTCAATAAAACGATCAATTTTAATTTAACTACATGTTTTCTTATAAATTTCGTAAGATTTCCATATATAAAAGTATTCACGACTTATCAGACTAATAAAACTAAATATTCTAAGCGAATCCAGTTTAAGAATCTATAAAAACTTGTAACGATAACATATTACAAATTGCAACTTTAGGCTATGATACTTACTATATGTGGTTAACAGTAGGAAAAGAGCTTAAATTTAACGAATAGAACCCTAACTTTAACCAAAACGATTATAATTATTAAAACATTCGTCTTATTTCATCTTTTTATTTAACTTATGTAGATAAAGATTTCAAAAATCCTCTTTAAAAACTTTTAATTTTGAAAACTGAGGATACAATATACACTGATGATTATAAATGTGCCGAGAAATAGAAATACATATATAAAAATAATACCCTTAACGGATATCTTTTATAAAATATTGGTCTTTATATTTAAACAAGCGAATTTTAAACATCAGAAAAAAAAGAGTTATTAACAAAAAGTGTTGGAAATGATTTAAAAAATTCAGTTTTTAAATTTAAATTTAATGTTTCTTAAGTATGTCAAGATGAAATTGATATCTAGTATATGTTATATTCTGAAAAATATTCTTTTTTATCTCTCCAAAATAATTTTAAAATAAAACTTTTAGCTTCCTAAAAATAAGCTTAAGAAGAAGATGATTATTCATAGGCTTCTACTATTTATAATATGAAGAAATAAAACAAAAATTTATATAAAGAACCAGTTTAACCAAAAAAAATGTAGTTAAAAATTTCGTAAAAGCCTTCAGAAATTTTGTAAATAATTGGGGAGATTTAAATAAATTTAGAAAAATCATAAATATTTAAACCTAAAAAGAACTTGATATTTTTAGATAAAAATATAAAGAATTCGAATCTAATTATTCATACAATAATACTTTTATTAAAGCCCTTATACTTAACGAACCTTATAAATATATATTTAAGTATTTTGTTGAAGAAGAGGCTTGGAATTGGTTATAAAAAAGCCAAGTAAATAATAAAAAAGCACATAAAGATGTACTTAAAGACTATATTAAAGCTGTATAAAACCCAAAAGAAATATAAAATATTAGTTCATTAAGAACTAGAAATAGATAATAATTAAAAAAATAAAAAATAAATTGATGTATTTAAAAAAACATTATTTATGATTAAAATAATTATAATGAATATATTAAAAATTACATTTTTCTATGTAAAATTATTTGTAATTTTGTGTGTTTATTTTTAAAATTTTAAAATATTTTATATTTTATTTTTGAAATTTACAAGTATATAAAGTTATATTTTAATTTTATAAAAAAATAATAATAATAAATGTTAAAACAAAATAAAAATATTAAAAATATTATTATTATATATAACATTATTATTATTATATTTTTTTTATTTATATATAAATATTATAAATTTAATTTTTTTTTTTTTTTATTATTATTATTTTTAATATTATTATTATTATTAATTATTATTATTATTATTATTATTATTAACTTTAATATTAATATTGTTTTTTTTTATAAATAATATTAATTTTTAAAAAAAAAGTATTATTTTTTTTTTTTTTTTATTTATTAAATATATTTTAATTATCTTTAATTATGTAATTTTTCATAATTTATTATATATATTACATCTATTTTTTTTTTTTTTATTTATATTATTATTTTTTTAAAAAATATTAATTATTATTGCATTATTAAAAAGGTAATAACTTATATATCTAATTTTCATTTTATTTTTTATAAGAATATATAATTTATATAATGTTGTTTTTAATAAAACATATAACATTTTTTTTTTATTCTAATAAAGTTAATAATTTTTTCTTAAAATATTATTTCAAATAATATAAACATTTAATATCTTTTGTTTTTTATATTTATTTATATATTAAATAAATACGATTTTTTTTTTCGTATATAATATATAAACTAGTTTAATTTCTGTATATTTAAGCTTATACATTATAATAAATAATATAAAATTTGGATTTTTTAAAATAAGTAATTTTTTTAAATTTAAGTTTGCAAATAAATATGTTTAGAAGAAGAGATTTTTTTTTTATCAATATATTTCAAAAGAAATTAAAAATTTTATAAAGAATTATTTTTGAATAAACTTCTATTGTTTAACTATCAAAAAATAACTTTTCAATAAAAAAATCAAAATAATTAATAATTTTATAAATTAAATAATATTAAAATTTCTAAAAAAAGGATAAAATAAATAAAACAGTTTTCAAAAAAATAAAAAAAAAAAAAAGACTTAAATATATTGTAAAAATAAAAAATAAATTAATTACCTTAAAAAAGTAAAATGTACACGGGTTATGAGCCATCACATAATTAGTCTTAGCGAAATATGAATTTAACATTAGCAACAAATGAGAAATCAATACTTTAAGAACCAATAATAGTTTCTATGCAAAAAGAAGTTGATAATTATACTAGAAAATTAGAATAAGAAAAACGTCGTTTATTTGGATTAGATGAAACATATAATATAGTACTAAAAGAATATAAACAAAAAATTTAATCTATAAAAGAGTTAAAGCAAAAATCGCATAATACGGAAACAAAATTAATGGAATCTTAAATAAAAAATCAATAAGCTAAAATCGAAAAAGTTTTAGGCAAGCATAATGAAACTTAATCAGCAAACTAAGATTTATAAGAACAAATAAACCAACTTAGGAAGGAGCGTGTTTTACATTTAGAAGTATGCAAAAAGCTTGAAGAAGATGTAAAAAAAACATCAAAAGAAACTTAAAATGTAATAGAAAGTATAAAAAATAAAATTCAAGTAACTGACTTAACTAAAAATTAAATTATTTTATTAAGAAATAAAAATGAAAATGAAAAAAATCATGTTTTAAGTAAAAAAATATTTATATTTAGTATTTAAAAACACTAAAAATTATAAAGATAATTCGAATAAGTCCAAAAAAAGCAGATGAAAATAAACCTAAATTTGAAATATTGAAAACCACAAATAAAAAAGAAAACTTTGATACTTAAGATACTCAAAATTTACTAAAACATCGTTTAAAAAAAATAATAGCAAACAATAAAGAAAAGGTAAAAATAATCGATTAATACCAAAAGAACCTTAAAGTAATAGAAGAAGCTTTCAATTAAATAAAGGAATGTAGTGGTATAACTGATATCGAAGAAATAGCCAATACTTTTATAAAAAGTGAAGAACAAAATTATTCACTATATAATTATGTGGATATCTTATCTCAAGATATAGATAATCTAGAAACTTTGAATACTGATCTTGAAAAAAAATGCGAAGATTAAGAAAATGATAATGAAGCCCGTAGAAGAGCCTTACAAGGCACTCCTCATGATGAGAAAATAAAGAAAAAAATTAATAATTTATTGTCAAAAAAATAAACGGAAATCGATACTGCGCGTAATATTATAAAAGACCTCAAGCCAACACTTCAAACATTACTTATTGACCTTGCACAAACATCTTTTAACCCAGATTCGAAAAGAAAATTTGAATATGAATTAGGCTTCGATTTAAGTGAAGGTAATTTAGAAAATTATCTTGCAGATGTTGAATTTTATTCTAATATTTTACTTTCTTATAAAAGCTAAGAAAACGGAGATTTATCATAATTTTTATTAATTGACCAAATTCCACCAAAGAATAATAGTACTAATCAAAATACCGTCGTTTAAGAACCAAATAATATTGACGAATATTTCAATTTAGATTCAAAAGATAAAGAGTTATATTAACATGAAAAACTAAGAGAATTAGCAATTGAAGCATTCGAGTAAAGAAAAATGAAAGGTTAAAATTGATAATTGATAAAGGTTTATAAAAAATTTAAAATTATTATAAAATAAAATATTTTTATATTAATAAATTAATGATAAAACTATTTTTATAAATTATTTTTTATTTAGATTATATCTTTATTTTTAATTTGGATTATTTGTTAGTTTTATAACTAATAATTATAATTTAAATTAATAAACTTAATATTTTTTTTTTAATAAAAATAAAAATAAAAAATTATAAAAGATACAAAAATAATATATAATATTTTCATTAAATATATTAATTTTCTTTTCTTTTAGAAAATTATTAAAAGTTCTTTTTTAATTTAACTAAATTTATTAATCTATTTCAATAAAGATTTAATTATTTAATATAAAATTATATTTAATTCAATAAAATTAGATAATATTACTTTCTAATATAATAAATAAAATAATTTTAGTAATTATATATATTAGTAATATATTAATTAATTAAATAAAAATGAATCAAAATACTATTTAACCAAAAATAAATAATTAATTAAATAAAATAAAAATTTTTAAATAAAAAAATTAAATAAAAATAAAATTTATTTTAAAAATTTATGAAATATAATATTAGTGAATATATTTAATGATATTTCTTGTTCAAATAGTTTTTTTAAAAAAAATTAATAAAGAATAAATTTAAAAAAACAAAATATATTAAAAATGATTAAATTGTAAATAATACTTTCTTATTTATGTCTTTGAATATATTTGTATTTTTTAAATTATTATAAATAAAAAATATATGTTGATTCCAATATCTTACTTATGTATATAAAAAAAACAAATAATAAATTATATAATATAATTATAAAAAATAAATAAATATATTAAAAATAAAAACAAGAATCTAATAATTGAAACAACTCAGAAGCACTGAATAGGTTTTATATCTTTGCAAACTAAAAATAACAGATAAAATATTAAACTTCACAATGGATTCTTAAATTTTTAAGTCTCTTACACATACTAAACATGAATATATAAGATAACAAAGAAGAATTTCCTAACTTTCTACTTCAGATGACGATGAATGTAGTATTTTTTAATTGAAAAAAGAGGTAGAACTTCCCTAGATAACTATACTAAGTATCTTGGAGAAGAAAATTATATATAAAAAAGCTATTAAGAATAAAAGCAAGCTTTCTCGTTTTAGATTAGGTAAAAAACAAAGTAACTTAAAATTCGAATGCTTAGGTTTTGAAATAATAAATGAAAATGAATTAGATGGAATTGATGGAAATAATAAACAAGTAATAATCTACAAATTCAAAGT
The DNA here is from genome assembly GCF_000220395.1 of Ichthyophthirius multifiliis. Classification (NCBI taxonomy): domain Eukaryota; phylum Ciliophora; class Oligohymenophorea; order Hymenostomatida; genus Ichthyophthirius; species Ichthyophthirius multifiliis. The sequence goes on along the minus strand of NW_004086280.1, from coordinate 57,130 downwards.
AATTGAAAAAAATAACTCTTTTTGGTTTTTCGAAACTATGTTTTAATAATTATTGGTATTTTATTAAAACTTGCAAGCATCTATTCCTAATATTAGACTTCCTAATTTCCCAAGTAAAACTATCTTTGAAAATCTAAATTAATAATTTATTTAAAATCGTGAGAAATAATTATAGTTTTTCTTGAATGAAATTTCATAAATAGATTTAGTAATCAAAAATGGTGTTTTTATTGATTTTTTAAATGAAACAAAGTCTAATAGTGATGAAGATTTTCATTTATGAAATTTATTGAAAAATTATATATATATATATAAAATATATTTATGTTTTTTATTTATTATATATACATATTTTTATTATTATAATAATTATTTTATCATTATTTATGAAATATATATCATATTTATTTATTAATTATTTATATATTATATTTTTTAATAATTTTATTAATATTTACTAAAATACTAGAAATTTCAAATAATTTAAAATAAAATGCTTTTTTTTCATATTTATTTTATATATAAGAATAATTAATATATATATATATTTTTTTTTCAATAATTACGTATTTATATTTATTTGAAAAAAGCGAAAGTATACTACTTTAATAATTTGTGTTTTAATAAATGAAAGATTTAAATTGATTATAAATAAGTGAAAGTAAATTATTTTATTAATTTATCTTTATATTAAATATATCAAATGAAAATTATAATAAATTTTATTATTTTTCTGGAAATGATTTTTTAAAATAAAATTGAATTATAAATGAATTAATTGCCTATTTATTTATTTTTGAAAGAGTTTTTTTTTTTATAAAAAAAATAAACAAGTATTATACAAATTATTAATTATTTTATTTTATAATTATTTATATAAAAATTCAATTTAAAAAAAATGCCTTTTATTCATTTTTTTTTTGTTATCTGATTTATTATTTTTTTTAAAAAAAAAGTCGAAAAAAAATAATAAAAAAAATATAAAAGGAATTTAATATATAAAATAAATATATTATAATAATTATTTTTTCTCTTAAAAATATTTTTATTATTTAAATATGTAAATTAAACAAAAAAAAATATGCTTTCAAAAAAATAAAAAATTAATTTACAAGCAGTTATTATTAAATCATTAAAATTAAAGTAATTTTTCTTTTTAATAAATTAAATTACAACAATTAATAATATTTTAAGCTAATTTATAAAAATTTTCTCTAATTTCATCTATAAAATCTTCATCATTAAAAATTTCTTAAAACTTTTCTTTTTTTTAAATTCCAACTATAATTCCTTAATTATATTCCAATTAATCTTCTAATTTGCGTTAAAAGTAATCATCATTCTCATGTGGCATAATTTATTCATCATTTTCGAAAAAATGGTGAGCATTTAATATTTAATCTCTGGCTTCGATTTTATATTAAGGTAAAACTACATTTAAATTATTTTCAATAACTTTATTTTTTTCTTTTAAATAATCAAAAAGTACATAAAAAATTAGACTTACAACCAATTAAGTATTTTTTCTCAATTCAGGACTTTCATGCATTTTAGGAATAGTTTACCAAGGCTTAATAAGCCTATTAAATAACCCATATATAATAATAACAAGAAGAACAATCATTTCTTTTTGATTTTTGGAAATATTAATAATTTATCCGATTTTATTGAATTATAATCTGCTTATTATAAACTATGATAAAAATTTCTAAGGAAGAAACTAATATTAATTAATAATTTTTGATAAAAAAATTAAAAATTTTTCGTTCAAGTCTATTTTTTAGACGGCCATTTCTTTAATTAAGATTAGAGCATAATTTTTAACAGTAATTTTGTTTTCATTTTTTTTACTAAATTATCTTTTATAAAATATCAATTTTTCCTTTTCACGAAAAAGTTGTTTTATTAAATTTCCACAACAACTTAATGAAAAATTCATCATTTCGTGAATTTATATTTGAATATTTTCGTCTGAAAAATATACCATTTATTCTTTACGAATTTATTTTAATCTATTATCTATTTCTAAAAAGAATAAACGGACTATTTTTAATCTTAATAGGACTATTTTTAATTTTTTTCGATAATTTAAGGATTAGTTTTCTTATTATTATAATACTATTTTTTTATCACTTTTGGCTTGTAATTATTCTTTTGGTTCTTCTTAATATTATTCGCCTTATATAAATTTAGGAAAAATTAGTTTATCAAAATATATTTCACTTATCTAAATTATATTATATTTATTAGTTTTACTTTCCTTTTTTTTTTTTTTCATAAATTATATTTAATTCATCATTATTTTATTAAGATTTTTTAGTTGGACTTATTTAATTTAAATAATTATTAAGTACATATTGTTTATTTCCCTTATTCATTTAATTAACTATTTCTCTAATTTATTTTTTAGGCATTTTTTTAACTACTGCATTTGATGAATCTATTTGTACAAATGTATTTGGATTTATAAAACTATTTAAAGAACTTTTTTAAATTGGTGTATTTATTTTTTGTTTTTTTTGAGTATATTTCTAAACTGTTTATACAATACTTTTAGCTTTTGAACGGTAAAAACTTTAAGAAGGGGAAGGTAAATACGATAAAGTTTCTTAAAAATTAAAGCTTTAAGGATAATTCATTTAATACATATAACTTATTTTAATATAAATAATTATTTACTTATATTTATATTTAAATAGAAATGAAATTAAATATTACTTAAATATATATTTATTAATATGAATAAATTATTCATAAATAAATTTTATTAGTAAATTTTTATAATTATTTAAACATAAACACAACTCATTTACTTTTAAGCATGTATTTATTTTTTATTCTTTTTTTAAAAAATTGATTGAAATAGATTTTTTTTTTTTTTTTTCAATTTACTAAATATAATTAAATAAAAAAATTAATTGATTAATTTTTAATTAATATTTTCCATTAATAATAATTTTTTTTAAATAATCATATTTATCACAAAATAAAAGTAAACTAATGAATTAAGAAAATTTAAACTTAATTCAACTATTAGCTGATGTATAAAATTATAAGACAAATACAAAACCATATAAAAAGCAGATATTATAAAATGATTAGAAAGCAATAGATTTAGTTTTATAAACAACCCATTTTATATTATCTCATAAATTAAAATATTCTCCTATAATACAGTTAAACTCACTTCGTTTAGCAAAGGAATGTTTTGAACTTTACTAATAATAATATGTTTAATAATTGTCTTAAAATTTACTTCCTTTAATGTGTTAAATTGCATAATTTTAAATGCATATATAAAAAGATGATAGAGGAAAATAGTATTTTACGTAAATAGACAAAAACATATATCTAAAATAAAAAAATATAATTTTGTTTTAAAAAAAAATTATGTTTATTTCTATCTTAAATTTTATTATAAATAATATAAAGGGAAAATAGTAATCAAGAAGATTTAGTTATTTTAGGAAACAGTTTTTTTAGACTATTATTAGAATGTATATATGTATGGAAAAATTGGATTCCTGGAAGTATTTTTGAAAGCGAGTATAATAAATTAGAATTAATGGGAGTTAAATTTCCTTCTTAGATAAATTATTTTAAACTTGAATATGTTTCACTCACTTTATAACAAATTAAAGACTTAAAGAAAAATTCAATTAATTTAAACTAATCTCATTAGTAAAAATCAAATGATATATTTCAAAAAGATGCCTCAGATGATCTTTTTAAAAATAAAGATATAAAATTATAATAAGGTTAATTAATTAAATAAGAATTATTAAATTAAGCATAGAATGATTACTAAAATTAAACTAAAAATATATAAAATTAAAACAAATATCAAAATTAAAATGAATAGTCAACAAATAAAGATTAATAATTAAATTAAGTTTAAAATTTATAAAATAAATACTAACTATTTTTATAATCTAATATTATGAATTTAAAAAAATGTTAATAAAAATAAATAATTTAAGATGTTTCTTAATATAAGCCTTTTCTATATAAATCTAATAATAAATAATTTTCAAATATTTCTAAAGATACTGAATCTTCATTCTATTCTGAATAAAAAATAATAGATGAGCTGAAATTTTATAAAAATAAATATGAAAGTTCTTAGATATAATTGCAAAAGTTAATATAAGAACTTAATTATTTAAAAAGTAATTAAAGTTGAATATAATAATAATATTAAAATTTTTTGAATTTAAAATAAATTATAAAATAAAAGTAAATTATAAGATATGTATATGTTTAATAAGTAACAATTATAAAAAAAAAAGATATTTTTTTTTTCTTATAAGAATATAAATTATTTAATTTTATATTTAATATTCAACCAAAATAAATAATAGACACGTATTTAATAATTTATTTTTATATTATATTAAAGTAAATTAATAATACGTTAAATATTAACTAAATGTATAGATAATAATTCTAATGTTTTAATTAAATTAACTTTACTTTTAATAATTGTGATTTTAAAAGGATAATACATAAATACTATCTATATAGGAATAATAAAATTAATAGTATTATAATTAATAACATAAAATTATTATTTTAAATCTACATATCATGATTATATTCTTCTTTTAATTGTATTTTTTATTTTACAGACTTGAGGAAACAGCTTTATAATAATGTTTTGGACACTTCAATAAATATATAAATAATTTTTAGTTTTTATATATATTTTATGTATATTTTTTTTGCTTTTTGGTAAAAATATTTAAATATGTTTTTTTTTAATTTACAATAAAAATATATAAATAAGAAATTAAAATATTTTATATTAAAAAAATCTTTTTTTATTTTTATTTATAGATAATAGAAACTAGCTTTTTCTAAATTTTAATCTAAAAAAAACATTTGGAATAATTTTTAAAAAGAGAAGTACATACTTTTTTAAATAAGTATTTGCCAATATAATTGCTTATATTATCTTAAATTTATACTAAAAAAAAAAAGTGAAATTGCCTAAAAGAGCTAGAAAACTATGTAGTTAAAAAATAAATGCTTCCATTATGTCATGAATTTTATTAATTTTTCCTGATAAAAATTTTTTATTAATGTTCTTATTTGCAATTAATCCTAAAAATAGATTTTTGCTGGAAAATATTTATTTGAAAAACATGATATTCTAAAAATGATTAAATAATATATATATACAAAATATTGTTTTAATTATATATTATTATTTAAAGAAAGAATTCTTGCCTTCATTATACTAAAAAAAAGAAGAAAAATAAAATAAAATTCTTTAAAATTTCGAATTGTTAAAAAGATAAATGCTGATAATATCAATCAAATTTATTATCACTTATAGTATTTTTCATATTTATTTCACTTTTTCCCATTTTCATACAAAATAATTATATTTTATTTAAAATTAATTAATTAATGTTTTTTCATACTTATATTAAATACATAAAATAGAAATTTTAATATTTTTTTTTTCCTTTTATGTTTTATTTTGGGAAGATTTAAAAGATTTTATTTTATTTTAATATAGAAATGAAAAAAATTCATTTTTTTTTTATTAAGATAAATTAAACTAATTATTTGATAATTCAATTAAAGAAAATATTTTAATAGTCGAAAATGGTTAATCGATATAATTAAAACTTTTATTTAATTTTTGTGGTACTAAATAATTTTGCAATATACGTATTTATATGAAATAAATTATTTTATTTTTATATTATCAAAAATCTTTTTTCTTACCTTTGTTTGAGTTTTTAAATTATTCTGATTATTTAAGCACTAAAACATTTTCATATTTTTCGAAATCTTATCTATCCATAACTAAATACTATCCATTTTTATAAATTTTTAATTAATCAGTATAATGTTTTGAAAAAGGATAACCAGAAATACCTGTATCTATTATATAATAGCTATTAGAATTTTATTAATCAAGAGAGGCAATCATTTTATAATTTCCTCCTCTTAGTCCTTCCCAATTATCATTTTTAAGATTGGGCAAAGATAAATGAATAGTATGTTTAGAACCTTTAGATTCCCAACTCCTTTCAAAAATAGGCCATAAATTAGTTTTTGAGAAAGGCACATGAGGGTGTCTATGAGAATGAAGTTTTCCATATTTCCAATCATTAATTTGTCCTCCTAATTTTTTCTACAAATAATTTTTCGCATCTAAAACCGATTAAATAAAAAGAAAAATGCATTAGTTATTATCTTTTTCTTTCTAAAGACCACACCATATTGAATCTAATTCTTTTCCTTATGCCCATCTTACTATACTGTTAAGCTTGAAGTGATCAAACACAAAACTATGAGTTACTTTTTATTTTTCTTATTAATTTTCACTATATTAAGGAATTAACTTCTTACTAATAAAATGATCGATGCTGTAATATATACTACTTCCTACACTGTTTACTTCTACATTGCTATCCCATTTCTTCAATACATTTATCATGGCATCACATTACGTCAAATCTTCTTTTTATAAGAATCTTTGTTAATTTTTTAAAAAATTGAATATAAATAAAAAGAAAATTACTTCTTTTTATTTTTCTCATATAAATCAATTAGAAAAGGAAGAACTTTTTCAGCATAGGCATCTTTAACATCATTTTACATATCTTAAACATGCTCAGGACTTATTTTAGTTCCATTCTTAATATATTATTCGATTATTTAGTTTATTCTCATCCCTCTAGCAGTAGTAGAAATGCTCTAACTTAGATAATTTTTTATATTATTTGATGAAATTTTATTGTTAGCAGTTATAATATATCCTTTTTAAGGATTTATAAGAAGAGGTATTTCATTTTCATTGTTATATCTTAGCCAATCCGAATCTGCAGTAGTTCCATTTTTTAAAAAGGCCCCTTGATTATTAAATTTTCTAATTGGATGTCTTCCAGTACCTATAAATCCAATATCATTATCCACAGTACCAAAATTAACAGCTAAATATGCAGAAGATATCATTTTTAATGAATTTACAACTTAATTTAAAGAATTAGCATGATAGATATTAATAATAGCATCAAAATTAGTATCAATTACTCCACTTGCTGCCCATGAAAAAGATAAATCTAGTTCCTCTTTATATTCAATGTTCAGTTTTTTCAAATTAGGAGTAGATAAAATAGGTCCTCTATGTGTATTTCTTATTAACAATTAAAATTTTTCTTCTACTCCTTTAATTTTAATAGTTTCCTAAATTATATTAAGTTTTCTCCATTCGCCTTCGTAAAAATATTCAGTTTTCTCTTAATTTAGTTTTTCTAAATACAAATCTGAAGAATCACTATACGATGTTGTCACACTCCAAGCCACATAATTTGTCATTCCGCTTAAAATTAATCCTATCCCAGGCATAGAACCTCCTTAAATAACATGTGAGTCATAAGAAATTAGTGCTTAATACCATATAGAAGGTATAGAATTATCTAAATGAGGATCATTTGCAACTATTGGTTTTCCAGTAGAAGTATGATTTCCATGGATTACCCATGCATTCGAGCCTCTTGGCTCTATTAGATAGTCAACAATACCAGTGTTTAGAATTGCTTTAATTTAAGATGATGTCAGAGAATGTTTTTGCTGTTTTTAATTTTAATTTTCTTCTTCTTCAAAAAGGTTTTATTTTTTTAACTCGTCGTCATTCATAATTGTATATTCGTCAAATAAATCTTCTCCAGCAAACATCTTTCCTGCAACATCTCTACCGTATATAATTTTAAGTTTTTCTCGGATTAACTCAAATTACCAATCCAAAGTTAATTAAAAGGAGAGTAGTTTCATTATATACAAAGAATCTAATAACTCCCATTAAACAAACTTTGTTCTGGTTATTTAATATTCTAAAGGCAAAACATTCATTTTTTAACTACATTCATTAATTCCCGTTGTATATGCTTATAAATTAATTATTGTTTCAGGAGAAATTTAAGATATAATATTTTTAGCGGCTCTATTAAGTCCGAGCTCAAGAAACATAATATCCATTTCTAAAGTTGAGTTTCCGAATAATTCACTCATTTTTCCACTTGCTAATCTTCTATATATATCCATATTCCATAATCTGTCTTGACAATGTACATATCCTTTTTGTTTTAATTTTTTTTCTATTTTAAAAATTATTTTGTTTTACCTAAACCAAAAAATGATGATTATAAATTTTAAGCTTTTATATGAGGGATTCCATTCTTATCTCGATATATATATACATTTTAATAATTATAATTATGAATTATTTCTCCAGAATATTATGGACTCCAATAGTATAAAATAATTATAACAGCTATTAAAATTACAAAAAATAATCCTAAAATAAAGTTTTTAATTTTTGAAAATAATTAAGTATTCATTTATTTTATTATTTTAATTAAAAAATTAAAAGATATTTAAAATTAAAATATTAAATAAAAATATTTTATACTAAAAATTAATTAATTTTTACAATTATTACTTTATAAAAATAATTGCAAAATTAACATATTAAATAAGTATTTTAAAAATTTATAATTTCTTATTATAAAATATGTTATTAATTTATGTTATTTATCATTTATATAATATTAATTATTTTAATTTTTTTTTTTATCTGTAAAAAATAAATTAGTATTTTTTTTAATCTTAAATAAGGATGTACTGAGTGAAATTTCAAAAAAGATGATGCTTTTTAAATTTTTTTATTTTTTTTAAATATAAATTTATAACTAATTAACCTTTTTTTTAATTATTTATAAATATCCGATTTTATTTTTTTAATTATGGTATATAATATCATTAAAATCATAAATGAAAATTTTATAAATAAGAGAAATTTCAATATCGAATTTTTTAGAATCTAGTTTAAGAATCAGAAAATATTTATATTTTAAATAACTCATTATTCCTATCAAACTGTAAAATTTATTTGATTAAAAATTCTTTTTTTGAGTATATAGAAATATATTTATTTAGAAATAAGTTACATTTCAGAAAAAATCTCATGAATCTAAATCCTTTTCACAATATTTCTGATTTAATAGATTATATTTTGTATTTAGAATATATATACTAATAGTATTTAGGAAAATTATTTCCTAAATGATTATGAAGATGAAAGCAAGATTTTGAAAAAGGGTAGATTTTTATAATAAAAATGTTGAGAGAAAAAAAATGGACTTAATAAGAAATAAAAAGCATAATAAACTTTAATTAAGATTTTAAGTTTTTCTATCTTCAAACAAATTTAAAATAAACAAAAAAACTAATATTTAGTTTGGTAACTTGGAAGTAATTTACGGTTTTGCTGATATCACAACTTTTTAAACTTTTTCTATACCAATTGATAGCTTATTTTAATAAATGTTTACTAAGTAATAAAATATATAAATAAGACAATCTGGAAGAATAAAATCATTAATTGTTTGTTTTTTTATGTTAAAAAAGAATATAATTCTTATCAAAATAGAACATATTAAATATTAAAATTATTTTAAAATCCATAATTAATTATAAAATTAATGGAATTTTAAAAAAAATATTTAATAGGTTTTGTTAAAATTAAATGCTTTATAATATATTACAAAATATATAATGATTTATTTAAATACATATATAATATTGAATTTTTAATAAAAGATTTATTTCATCAAATATCTTCTTTTATATTTTCTTAAATATCTTATAATAGCATTTAGTTTTAAATATTTTAATTATATTATGGAATTTTTTATTAATTTTGCGATTCATCTTCCTCTTATACACTATAATCTTTTTTTTTTCTTAAACAAAATATGCTTTAATATGCTTATTAAGTATTTTTATTTCTACACCTTATTTTCTTTCTTCAAATATGTATTAATCACTAACATTACCATTTATAAGTTTATAAGTTTCTTCACTTATCATAATTCTGCCTTTTTCTCCATTAGACTCCATTTTATTTGCAATTAGAACATCAGGCCCATATATATCATATCTAACAATATCTGCTCCAATAACTCCTCCGATTATATTTCCAGTATGAATTCCTATTCGCATATCAATATCTGGAAAGCCTTATTTTTAAGATACTTAGATATGTTCTATCATTGAAAAGCCCATATCAATAACATTTTTTGCTTCATTTTCCGGATTTCCTTATTTTGCATTTATAGTTCCCATAACTACATAGCAATCTCCTATAGTATAAATTTTATATACTTTATGTATCACGCAACATTAATCGAATTCTTTTTGTATTTTTTTAGTTAAAAATATAAAAACAAAATAATAATATTTAATGATTGTTTTTTATTGTTTTACTCACAAATATATTTTATAACATATTAAGTACTTTCTCCGGTTCTTAACCAGAACAGTATTTAGTAAAACCAGCTATATCAGCAAAAAGCAGAGTTGTTTATTCAAGTTTTTCAGTAAGTTATATTTACTAGTCACTATAAAGTAATTATTCCATTATATGGGAGGGCAAAAGATTTACTAGGAATCTTTTATACAAATGCCTTTTAAATTCTAAATTTCTTTAATTATTAAAATGCTTAATTTGAAAGTTTAGAATTAAATAATGCATAATGAGATGATAACAGGAACTAATAATTGTAAGGAAAATGAAAGTAAATAATTGAAAATACCCTTTTTTAAGAAATGAAATAAATAATTCAATAAAAATCAAATTAAAGCAATGAATTACTTTTTCAATAAAAACTTAAAAACTAAATTATGTATATGTTAAAAATAAAAAAAAGAGCTTCTGCAGATTATAGACTAGAAGAAAAGCTTTTTCCTCCTTTTAGTTACATACCAGATGTTTCGTAAATAAATATAATATATTGAAGTAAATATAGACAATATATAATTACTTTTATTTTTAATAAAGGATATTTTTAAAGTATATATTTATATTTAAGCACAAAAATAGTATAAATCATTTAAAAAATGAAACGAATTATTATCTAAATTATAAAATATTCAAATGATAACTATTTACTCACAAATAAACAAGATATTATCTTAAAAATCATAAATACATACCATATCCATAATTATATTTATGTATTTGCTTAAAAATTATATATTTAGTTTATAAAAAACTCATTTACTAAATCCTATTTTTGTTTTGTTGTTTTGAAAAAAAAACAATTTTTAAAATCTAAATTATATTAATCTATATTTTTTTATTCATTTTATTAATTATTTTATGAATCTTTATATAACTACTTCAATTATTCACTACTTATATAATTATCTTCATCTTAATTCTTAGTTTATTCAACAATAATTCCTCTTTTTATATCTTCAAACTAAAAAATAAAAAATTTTGATGTCATGCTATTAAAAGAATCAGCATTATTGGTTTCATGAATACTTCTAAATTAATATAAAAAAATAAAATATATTTTTATATTAAAAATTTATTTATTTCTACTTTGAATCCTTAATGGTGTTTTATGATGAACTTTACTAAAAAATACATATTGACTCTTTTTTATTTATAAAATATTTATTATTAATATATGTTTATAATAAAATACATTCTCTTTAAGGAATTATAGAATCATAAGTAATTTTTGTTAATCTAGATATATTCTGAGATCTTATAGTATACTCAGAGATTCTTTTATGAAGAGTAGAAGTATTTCTATTTCTAATAGATTCTTATTGATTATAATATTTAAAGCCTTATATTTTATTGTCAATTTTATTTCCTAAAATAATCTTATTATTATTATTTATGCTTTGTTTATCACTTAAGAAGTTTTATTATAATGTTATTTTATTTTTATATATTCTACTTAAATTATTATTCATTTAAAGTTTAGTATTATAAACAATACTTGACATTATATTATCATTAACTACAATATTTTTTAATGTAATAGGCATTTATTTATTATTTTTTATCAAATAATTTTTATTTTATTTTTAGTTCATTTAATTTAATGTATTTTTATTTTCTAATATCTTATCAATATAAGTAATTGATTAATCATCTTTTATATAGTTAAGTACATTTGCAAGTGTATCTTTTTAATTATTTAGAATATTAACACTTTCTTAAATATGATTAAATGGATTTGTCTTTTGAATTATTTTATGTGAATAATTAGTTTTAAAAATTTTAAATTTATTTTTATTTAATTTTTTTGATATTTCTTCATTTTTTTGATTATTTAATATAATTGTTTTTTATTATTTATTTGAATTATTATTAAATAAAAATTATTCTGGCTTATTATTTTTAATGATTTTTTATTCTTTGATATCTAAAATATTATATAATATAGATTATGAATCATTTTATTCTTTAATACGATTTTAACAATAAAATAAAGACTTTTCTTTTTTCTTTATTGGATAAGCTTTTTTTTAGAAAACTTAGAAAGTAATTAAAAAACCTTTTCCTTTTGCTTCAACATTTTTTTAAATAAAACTTAAATCTTTATTAAATTAAACTTACTATTAAGCATCTTCTGATAAAGTTAAAACACCTGGTTCAGAAGTAATACAAATTCTACTAGAAGTGTTAACAGTATCTCCAATAAGTGAAAATTAAGGTTTATGATAGCCTATAACTCCTGCAATAACTTAACCAAAATGAATTCCTATTTTAAAAATAATTTTTTAACCTTCATCACCAAATGTAAGTGCATTAGTATATTCTAATATTTGAAATCCAAAATTTATTGCACATCTAACTGCATTAGTTTCATCATATCTTCCTTCACTAACTTATTAATGGTTACTTTACTAAATTCCTGCACAAGCCATATAGGTCTTACCAACGGTTTCTATTTTTTGAATATTATTATGAGTACATAGTATGTCAAATGCACGGAAAAGATTATCTAATAATTTAACTACTTCAACATTTTACTTAGCAATAATTTCATCGAAATTATAAATATCGCAAAATATAATGGCTATTTGATTTTCAATTTTTATACTACAAGATTATTCGCTTGAAATTTATTCACGGATAAATTTAGGTAATAATATAGAAAGAACATCTGAAAACTTTTTCATTTCTAATTATATTTTATTTTCAGATAAATATTATAACCTATCAAATTAGGAATGTCTGTATTTATAAATAGAAATAAAAATCATGTTCAAAAAAACGAATGATATTGTATTTATAATGTAGTATACTTTATATTGTATATTTATTTAAATATAATTATTATCATTTAAAAGAGTATATGTGAAATTTATACAATTATAAATAGCTAAAGAAAAATAAATAAAAATCTAAATATCTACTCTAATTTAAAGCATAAAGTATAAGATATACACAAAATTTGCAAAATTAATAAAACTTTCATATAATTCTATAACTTTTAAAATTAGAATAAAATAAATAACTCGCATCAAGAATAAACTGTAAATTGAAAATATAAATAAATTCTCAAAATATTTTGAAATACTTAATAAAACTTAAATAAAAATTAATGTTGTTAAAATTAGAATTAATATCTTTATAATTAAATAATATAAATAAATATTTTATAATATTATAATATACTAAATAATTGTCTATTTGTAATTGAAATTGTCCAAGTAGAAATATTAGTAAAAAAAAAAAATCTATAGTTAAAAATTAGAAAATGCTTATAAATCTACCAAAATATAGCCAATTCTAAATGCTAACTCTAATATATTTATTTTCTAAGTCTTTATTTATAAAAGTAAGTGAAATGGCATTCATTTCCGAAGAAACATTATCTAAGTTAATATTGACCACTTTTTGATTAAAAATTATATTTTTTTTAATTTAAAAATTACTTTATTAAATTAACTCATCTATCTCGCTATTTCCTTTAAAATATTATCTTATTATATTAACTAGACTTAAATGATAATTATTTTTCTAATTTTTTCTTATTTAATCAAATAATTTTAAACGATTTAAAATTGAATACTTATTTTAATACCATTCAAATATTTTTCTTATTTTTACAATAGAAATATTCAATGTTATAGGAATTAAATAAATTACAAAATCAAAAATATCAAAAATAAAGACATTCAAAATCAGAAATGAAAAAAACACCAAGTTGGTATAAAACACACTGAAAAACTCTATTATTTCCCCAAATGCTTTTATATTATTATTTTTTTCTAAAACAAAAATATAAATGAAACTATAAATAAAAAATAAGAATATTTAATATATTATATTAATCAGTGAATTAGAAGGTATAAATTTAGCTATCTAGCACTGAATTATAAATAATTATTATAAATATGTTAATATGCCTATTGTTTAATATCCTATATTTTTTCCTTAAATAGATTAAACCTAAAAAACAAAAGATGAAACCAAAAAAAGAACTAAAGATTAAATTAAAGAAACTGAAAAGATTTTAAAATAAGTAAAAATTTAAGTTTTAATCCAGAACTACTTTGAAGTTAAGTACTGTTTCTAAATATTAAATAAAATGTTATTTTCGTCAATAACTATTTTTTTTTTTTTTTTTCTTGTATTTATTAATTTTTATATTACCTATATCATTAGGGACTTTAGGATTGAAATAATAATTAAATATAGGTATCATAGAAAAAAAGTTAATAAAAAAATTATAAATGAAGATTTCAACAGGTTAAAGAAAAGAATATCCTTCCAAGCAATTATATTAAATATTAAGAAAGGAATATAAGTATAGAAAAAATTATCTATAAATTTATAAATTAATCAAAATACTTATAAAATCAGCTTATCGTCTACTATGAATAAAAATAAGCTTATATATATCCTTAAAATTTCTAATAGAAACATCACCAAAACATTAATTATATTAATTCTAAACCATAATAGAAAAATCAACTTAGTTTGAAAGTGATATATCATTTGAAATAGATAAAAACTTATTATTAGTATTCTAAATCTATAATAAATTAATAAGTAGTTACTTAGTAGAGGAACTTATTTCATATGCAACAAGAAATTTGCAAAAATGAGATAAAAATAAAAAGTGACTTCTTAAATAAATAGGATCCTTCAAAATTAAATCTAAAGTATCTCCTTTAATTATAATTTGAAATTAAATCTGAGATTCTAAATCATTATCTAAATTAATTATCCTGGATTTTCTCCTTTAATATTCATGATTTTTTATAGTTGAAAAAGCAGAATATTTGTTATTTTCAACACCTAAAAAAAAAAAGTGTTAAAGTAATAATTAATATAATAATAAACCTATAAACTAAATCTAAAGCTTCTCTAAATTTCTTTTAATTAAAAGTTTTAAATCATCATAATCTGTACTATCAAAAAATATATTTTCAAGTTTTTTATCTACCTATAATAATTCGCATTAATAAGCAGTAGGTAATGCTTTTGTATATTATTATCCAGTAAGCATCCAAGTTTTAATTTTATTTTTTCGAAGATTTTCTAAAAGAAGGCACATGTAATTCTATTTTAAGTAATATTTTTATTTTATTTTTATAAAAAATATTTAAAATATACATATATACATCTAATTTATTCTTTATTCCTAATATGCAAATAAAGTCCATTGAGCCATCTTGGTTTTCTAATTAATCAAAAACATTTTTAATAGCTTCTTTCTAATTTACTATATTAGAGCATAATTAAGAATAAAAAGTTTTAAAATTTTAAGTTTAAGTTTCATCTAAAACTTTGCTAGTGTACATCACACTCCTTATTCCTTGCTTTGTATTATTATGAATAATTTAAGCTAATTAATCTTTTTAATAATCAATATAATTTGGAACATATTTTAGATCTTCTTTCATTATTAATTCTGAACCTTCTTAAGTTTTAATTAATATACTGAGCCTATCTTTCTTTCTATTAACTGCTAATATTTCGTAAGTTTCTATTTCTTATTTAATCTTTAATACATATTCTCTTTAAAGCAAAAATTAATTTTATAATTAATTATTCCCCTTTTTAATTGAATTACACATAAACATATAGTCAAAATTAGAAGTAAAATTCAGAATTAATTGCTCATCTATATCATAACTGTTTTATACAAGCTATTTATTTTAAGTATTATATTTTGAGACTGTTTAATGACATAATGCCATACATTTTAATGCTTTCTAGATGCTTTTATTTTATTTTTAATCTATAAGATCATTGATAAAATTGTTTTCATTCTAAAAAAATAATTAAAAAAAAATGTTTTAATATATTAAATTGAATATATATTATAAATTTAAAAAATATCAAGCATCTAAATAATTTTCAATATTCCATATTACATTTTTGATAAAAATTGTATAAAATAAAAATAATATTATTAAATTAATTTTATATATTAGTATTATTATAAGATTTTTTGTTACCTAGTTATTATCAATTTCAATCTATTTTTAATAATATATGCTTAAAATATATTTTTTATTATTACACTTTATTTATTCGAATATGAACTTCGTATTTTTTATGACTTTTTATTGTCTTTGAAATTAATTTTATTAAATTCTAATTGATGTTAATTACTTTTTTCATCCAAATTTGAAATATTATTTTCTAAAATTTTGTTATTAATAATTTTCAAAGATTAATTTCTTTTTTTTTATTAAATATTTTAAAAACTAAAATTATTTAAAGATTCTGTATTTTTATTGGAAGAGATACTTTTCCTTTACTAAAAAGTCAACTATTTTAAAGAATTTTTCCTTATATTAATGTATTTATCAGTTGTATTCAATTTCGGACTTTTAATTTCTAACCCATCTAATAAGACATTAGAATATATTTTTTCTGGAAAGTTGGTTTTTTCAATTTTTAAAAAATCTAATTAATGATTACTTTGACTTAAATTAAACTCTTTATGTATTTTTATATTGTTATCTAACATAAAATTATCTGAATATTCATTTTTTTAATATTTTTAGTGGCTTTATATATTTAAATATTAATCTTGAAATTTAAACCTTTATTATTTTCTTATTTATAACACATTTTTTTATTTATTTGTATTAGAAAATTATTATTAAATTAAATCATAATTTTATTATATTTCATAATTATTTATTTATTAACTCTAATTATATTCATTTTTATACAATAATTCATCAAAATACTTTATTTAATGGTTTTTATGATTATTACTATCAGTTTCATCTTTTCCATTTCTAAATACTTAGGCATTACTTTTGACAATTTTAAATTATAATGGACCTATTTAAAGAGATTCGTCTATAATTATATTTTCTTCTAATCCATTATATGATATACTATCATGAAGAAATTTCTATTCATACTAACCTGCTTAAGAATCATCTATTTTTTAAATATTTTTTATTACTTTTTTAGTTTTTTAGCTAGTATTTTCATCCCGTTATTATTTTACTTTTTCATTGTTTTTAGAAAAGGTTTATACATTTTCAAAATTTATTAAATTTTCACTTTTGCAAACTAATAAAGAACCATTTTTATTATTTTTATTTACTACAAATTTTATTTCTTATTATTAGTGTTTTTAATTTTATTATCTATTTTATTTAAAGTCTTATTATTTATTATTTAAATTTTTAATAGCGTTTAAATATTTCTCTCTTAAATTTACCTAATCAGAAAATTAATAAGTCTAAGCTCCAATTATTAATTCACAAATATGTTAGTTTTAATTAAAATCTTTAGAGATTTCTCCTATTATTGCATAGTTTATATTTTATAAATCTGCAAGTAACATGTTTTCCCTTATTCTATAACTTGGAATTAAAGGGTTATTTAAATAAGCCTTTTTAAAAACTTAAAATGGCCAAAAAATAAAGTTTTTTATTTTTTTTTATATTATTTCATTTAAAGAAGATAAATTACCCTATTGTAATTAATAATTTTAGCATAAAATTTCTATTAAAAGAAGCGAGTCTATGAAAAAATAAATAAATATAGGGAATAAAGGTAAAGAATCTGAAATTAAAACAACTAATCTTTATAATGTAAAAAATTAAATTTATTTTTAACTATAAATTATATAGCATTTAGACATTTATTAATTGACTATTGAAACAATCAAAATAGGAATGAAGAGCAAATAATTAAAAATACAAAAAAACTATATTTTATTCCAAAAAATCGAATTGTTTTCATTCTTTTATCTATTATTTACATCTTAATATATTTAGCATTGTAGTCCTGTATATAAAACAATACCAATAGCCCATTCTTCTTTTAAAATAGATCCTCTAAATATTATATTTTCGTTAGTAAATAAATCTGTTTAAGGATCTTTAGATAATTTTATATATCCACGTATTTATTCTTTGCTTTTTGAATATTCTAGATTTCCTTTTAATAGTTTACGAAACTATAAAAGAGTTCGCTTGTGCTTAGAATTTTCATCAGCTTTTTTTTTTTTTTAATATTTTAATTTTTTTTTTTTTTTTTAAATATTTTTTTTATGATTAACATTTAGTTAATTTTAAAATTGATTTATATTCATATTCAGTGTTTTCCGTGATTAAGCTTGTATCTATTATACATTACTTTCCAGATGAATCTAAAATTAAAATATCACTCGGACATTCTTCATTTTATTTTAAGATCACAATATCAGCTATCTATTTATATTTTTATATTTTTTTATATATAATTTAAAAATACTTCAATTTCAGACCATTTCTTTTTTACAATTAATTTTACAGCATTTTTTTAGATTTATTTTTTGCGAAATTTTATAAATACAGAACATTCTTTATTATTCTTTAATAGATCAAAGAGGCTTTTTCTTTATTCCAAAACATATTCTAATAATAAGTAAATTATTTAAGAGATTAAAATTGGAATTAAAAACATATAAAAATAGTTTATTCTTGTAAATAATAATTTAATAACAAATATATTTATTTTTTACATATCTTATTTAGAAGTAATATCCTGATTTAATGAAATGCATAAAATTGTTATTGTTATATGAATCAATATAAATTTTCTTCTATAAAATTTAAATGATACTAAAGGCAAAAAATTATAAGGCTATTTTAAATAAAAATAAAATAAGAAAAATATAAATTAAAAAAATTATCTTGTACATTATAAATTTTTGTACATATTCTATTGTAAATTTAAAAATTGTTTTATAATTTACAAGAAACTTAAATAGCTTCACCTGCATCTAGTTCGATCTATAGATTAATATATAAATTAAGATTATATAATTTATATTTGTATTACTTTTCTATTTACATTAGAATAATCATATGAAGTAAATTATTTTAAATTTAAAAAATCAAGGTTTTAATTCATTTTTAAATTATATTTAAATTAAATAAAAATTAATTAATTAAAATGTAGAATTATATTTTATTTATTAACGAATAATAATATATATGAATAATATAAAATTTATATAATATATATATATATAATAATATTATATTTATTTAAATATATAAATATATATTATATTTATTTAAAAATAATATTTATATCTAAGCATTATTATAAATGATTGAATAAAATAATATTGAATTAAATTCTTAAAATCATTGTTCAAATAATTTATTTTTATAAATGATGGAAAAAGATAAAAAAAATGAAATTTTAATTTTAGAAAATGAATAATTAAAAGAAAAAATAAATGATTTAGAATTTTTACTTTTAAAATCATCTTAAGAGATTCGAAAAAATTAAATTCCAGATGATTAAGATGAAATTATTTAAATTAAATTAGAATAAAAAATTTAAAAAAGAGACGACGCTATTCTAAAGGCGTATTAAATAATTAAAGTAATAAGCTAATAAAATTAAAAATTTTAAGATTAACTGCATAATTTAAATTCTTAACAAAAAAAATAAAAAATAAAATACAAAAAAAATTAAGTTGAATTTGATGAATAGAATAAAATGTTATTAAAATAATTAAATACTTATTAAAATTAATAAAATCCAATAGATATATAATAAGATTTTTGCAAGTAAAATAATTATTATATATATATATATTTATATATAAACAAAGCAATCAAATTTAATTCTTTTAATCTTAAATAAACAAATCATAGAATACATCTTAAAGAATAAATAAGTAATAAAAAAGTCATCTGTATGAAATAAAATTAGAATTTGTATTTTAATAATTAGACAAATTAATAAATTCTTAAAAAAACATAAAGTATTACTTTTTTAACCAAAACAATAAATTATTATATTTAAATTAAAATACATTAATAGTTTTTAATAAACTAAATTTATATATATAATTGAATTGTTTCATATATATAATTAAAAATATTATTTATATTTTAAACTCTTAATCTTTTATTGTTTTTATTTTAAGGAATTTTATTTGTTCAGAAAACGATTTGATAGAAGAAAAGAAGGTAAATTTAAAAGATTTATTATTAGAATAAATAGAATAAATAATAATTATAAATAAATAAAAAGATGAAAAAATTAATCAATAATATATCTAAATAAAATAATTAACTTAAAAAGTAAAAAATATAAAATATAAAATAAAATTAAATATATTTAAATAAATTTATTTATCAGATAATATAATTAAATCATATAAATTATCAAATAAAAAATAATTATGAATTAATAAAAAGCTAATATGAATCAATTATGTAAATACAAAGTGAGATTTTTTAGAATTTTCAAGATTTAAGCCTTGATTAGAATTTAAAAAAATAAGAATATAAAGAATAATTATAAGCTTTTGAAAAATTATTAATATGTAAAAAAAAAGAAGAAATAATGAAAATAACTTCTAAAATGAATGAAAAATTTGTAAAATAAATTGATAAAATGTAAGAAGAAAACACTGAAAATAAATCAGAAATTACAATTTGTAATTAAACAATAAAAAAAATCCCGAAAATTGAGAATTCAATAAAAGAAAAATACTAAAGAAATTTTTCTAAAAAGTTAAAAGAATTTGAATCTATATTAAATTATCTTCATGAAAAAATTAAAGGTTTTGATTTTCAAAAAATGAAATATAAAATAAATTCAATAGATGTTTAACCAAAAGATTTTTTATAATTAAATGAAAAAAAAAAATTTTATAAGATTTTGAATAATGTCTTTTAAATAATTCTAACCTTAATGCTTTTATAAACAGACTATGCGATAATATATAGCTTTTATAAATATAAAATTATAATCTAACATATAATAATAATCTGCCAATTGAATATGTAAATTCTTATGACGATTTAAATTAAATAATAGTTTAAGAAAATTATAGATAAAAGCTTAAAAAAATACTAAGTTAATATTTTGATGTTGATAATGAATTTTTCTTTAAAAGATTCGATTAAGAAAATATTCTATCAACATTTCATAATTAAATAGAATCAACAAATATAAATCAAGATGAAAAAATATTTTATTACATTTACTATTGCTTCTGTTTTTCACACAATAAAAATTTCGTTAATTAAATTCATAGTTTATTTTAAAATTATTCTAAAAATTCATCTTTAAATAAGGTTGAATAAGATTTATTTTAATTAATAAACATTTGCTTTAAATAATTGTTTTGAAAAAATAAAATAAATATATAATAAAAAATTTTAATAGAAAAATATAATCATAATTATAAAATATTATTTATATTTTTATAGTAAAAATGCTAAATATATTACAAAAACAAATAATATTTTAAATTTTTATAATTAAAGAATTATTTTCATTTATTTATTTTAAAAGATTATGTTTTTTTTCATTTTTTTATTTAAATAATAAACCAAATATTATTTTAATTCATTTTTTTAAATTAATTATATAAAAAGTAATAAAATTTTTTAATAATCATTAACTAATTTAACTTTATGTATTTATTTTCATTAATACAATTGAAATTTAAACATAAAGAGTTTTATTTTTCATTCTTAAATTTATATATTATCTATTATTCAATATTTAATTTTTTAATTTATTTTCTTATAAATATATTTTATATTTTTAAACAAAAAATCTATTAGGAAATATATAATTAATAATATTCTTATATCTTAAAGATATGTATGTATAATTAAATACTATTAAAAATCTATTTAATATAATATTTGATTAAGAAAAATAATATACTATCAAATGTTTTTTTATTTGTATGGCCTTTTTTATACAAATCTAATCGTTAATTGTGATTATATTTATAACTTTAATACATAATAATACAAATTATCAAGAAAATATGTAGATTATTAACATAGTTATTTTATGAAACTTTTAAGTTTTTTAGGATACAACGAAATATTTTCTCAGTATATTAAATTAAATAAATAAATTAAATATTAATTATTATCATATATTTAGATAGATTGATTTATTATGAAAAGACAAAAATAAGCCTTTTTCAAATTAAAAGGTTTATAATTATTTATTCTTTTATTATTAAAGGGTGAAGATTTTTTTATTTTTATTTGCTCTGTGAACATCTTTTAAATTTTTTTTTTGATTATTCTGTGTGTTTTTTTTTTAAAATATAAATACATTTTCTTTTATTTATTTTTTTAAGTTAATTATATTTTAAAATTAAATTAGATAAATATTTTAAAAAATAATGTTAAAATGTAATATAAATATGTTTATTAAATAAGTTTTTAAAATTAATTCTAAAATAAATTAAAAATAAT
This sequence comes from Ichthyophthirius multifiliis, assembly GCF_000220395.1. NCBI lineage: Eukaryota > Ciliophora > Oligohymenophorea > Hymenostomatida > Ichthyophthirius > Ichthyophthirius multifiliis. Next base: position 34,579 of record NW_004086280.1, on the reverse strand, counting down.
TGCTTTTATTAAAAGAAATGACTATGATTTTTTTTTATTTCTAATATATAAAAGTCATTTGAGTTTGCAAAACATAAAATTTTTTGTGAGTATATAAAACAAAAATTTTAGTCTATTTATAAATTAAATATTAATTATAGTAATTATTATATTATAAATGATTATAAATATTTATAAATGAATACAAATTTATAATATCTAAATTAGAAACCAAAATATATTATGTCTTTAAGACATTAAAATATTACTAAAAGAATAAATATTCAAAATTATTATCGAAATATATAATATAATATAATATAAATGCAAATATAAGAAAAGAATAAATAAATGAAAATTTATAAAACCAAATTAATATATAATAAATATATAAATTATAAAAAATTAATTAAGATGAGTATTAGAGTTATATTATGTAAAGAAATTCAAATAAAAAATAATGCAAATAATTAGTTTTCAAATAAAATAAAATTAATTATAAATTATTTAGCATAAAAAAATAAAATATAAATAATTTTTTATTTATACTATTCATAATTTTTTTATTTAAACAATACATAATTTAATTTAATTTTTTTAAATATATATATATATATTTAGTTTTAATTTATATCTTTTTATTTTATTTATCTTTTTAATAAAACGATGGAAGAAGAAGAATATAATGATACTAATCGCAAAAGAATTCTCGATGGACTTCATTATTATTTATGTTCTAGAGATTATAATATAAATTTCGATGAAACCATAGAAAACATCAATGTTAATATAGAAGGAGATAATGAAAATTTAAAAAATGATGTAGAAAATAATTTAGAAAATGTAGATTTGAAACAAAATATGGAAAAACCCAAAGAATATAGTAATTTAGCAAAAATACCACTTTAATTTAATGATACTGAAGATTATATAAAAACTTTCGAATTACATTTATTTACAGAAGCAAAATCACAAATTCAAAAAGCTTAAATATAAGAAGTAAGAAAGGAATAATGTATTATATTTCTATAAAAAAAATATTATTTAAAAAAAATAACAATAAGGGATCTGCTCCTGAAAAAATGAGAATATTATCAAGCACGCAAAAAAAGCATAAAAATAATGAAAGCCTATTTTTCAGAACTTTAAAACTCGAAAGATTAGAAATAAATTAAACATAATATGTTGCACATGATTTTGTTTTATTATCTTTAACTGAAGTAAAATAATAAAATAAAAATACATTTTAAAATAAAATATAATATAATATAATATAATTAAATAAAATAAAGAATGAAATTTCTCCTGAACATATGCTAGGAGTTGTTGAAAGAGCACAAGGAAACTAAATAAATGTCAAAGTAGTTTTTGACGAATTCGGAACTGATATAAGAAATAAGAAATTATGTCAAATTTTCACTTAAGATGATGAAAATGTCTGGCGTTTTTGGTAAGTTAAAAAATTTTGTAATATAGTCACTATTTAAAGAGAATATGAAGTAATATATATTTTATTTATTAATATTAATTTTTAAAAAGGCACTCTAAGCTTTTGGAAAGATAGAATTAAAAGAATATTTAATAACGCCTTAAAAACTTTTAAAATAAGTGCATGAATAATTTGCAATTTCTGAAAACTTAGAAATAAAATTGTAAGAAACTTATAATCTATCTTAAATAGAAGCAATTAAAGCCACTTTAAGAAAGGAAGGAATCACACTAATACAAGGCCCTCCAGGAACTGGAAAGACAAGAACAGTACTAGGTACTGTTTCAGTTTTAATAAACTCTTTTAACAAATAAGTAAGCAAAAAAGTAACTTAAGAAAGTAAGTTTGTAATTAATTAAGGAGAGTTCGATGAAAAGAAAGTTATGGCTTGGATGCAACCTAATTATTGTGATTGGAGAGACTAATGTTTTGCAAATATAAAACCAGATTTTTCTAATTTTACGAAAAGTAAAGGTTTTGTAACTGCTGGTATGTAAGGAGAACAAATATCTGTTTCTAAAACTTAAGAAGAACATACTCCTCCTTAAACAATTCTTATTTGTGGACCTTCTAATGCTGCTATAGACGAAATTGTAAGAAAAGTTAAAAGCGAAGGACTTTTAGATAAAAATGGGAAATAATATTTTCCTAATAATAATATGATTGTTCGAATAGGAGAAAATTTTGATAGAGCACTTGAAGATATTTCCCTTGAATATCAAGTAAAGCAAAAATTAGGAGAAATGAATTTAAGGGCTGAAGAAGCAGAAAACATAAGAAAAAAAATACTCTAAGAAGCTAAAATTATTTGTGGGACATTAAGTTCTGCAGGTTCTTAGTTATTAATAAATTCAAACTTTGTATTTTTTTTATTTATATATTTATTTTTAATAAAATAAATAATTTAGTATTTTGATACTGTTATCATTGATGAAGCTGCTTAAGCTGCAGAAATAAGCACTCTTATTCCGCTTTAGTATCACTGTAAAAGATTAATTTTAATTGGAGATCCTAATTAATTACCTGCTACAATTTTTTCTAAAAAATGCGAAAAATTTAATTATGATTAAAGTCTTTTTGAGAGGTTAATGAAATGTGGATTAAATGTTTATATGTTAAAAGTAAAAATCATTTATAAGACAACAAGTTTAACTTTTATTTTATTTTAAAGTAATAATATAGAATGAATCCAATTATTAGCAAATTTATTTCAAACACTTTTTATGAAGGAAAAATTGATGATGCTCAAAAAATAAAGGAGATAGTCGGAAATCCGGAATTCTATTAATTTAGAATATTCTCACCTATAGTAGTTTTGAATGTTAACGTAATAAAAAACTTAATCGATTTTAATATATATAAAAAAATAATGCATTATAAATATCACTAAAAAATTATATTTTATTAATTTAATTTTCACTAATTTTATGTTTTTTAATTTATTTAGGGAAATGAAATTTTTCATAAATCATCCTATAAAAATGAGGAAGAATCAGAAGCAATTGTTGAAATATATGCTTAATTAAAGAAAAGGTTTCCGTCATTCGATTTAACATAATTAGGAATTATAACTCCTTATTCATCCCAAGTTAGTGAAATTCGTAGAAAAATAAAATAATTTGACGGAACCGACAAATGTCTTGTAGAAGTGCACACAGTAGATGGTTTTTAAGGCAGAGAAAAAGATATTATTATATTTTCAACTGTTAGAGCAAGCATTTAAAATGGGGTAAAAAATAATAAAAAAACAATAGGCTTTTTAAATGATAAGAGAAGAATGAATGTTAGCCTAAGTAGAGCCAGGCTTTCTCTTATTGTAGTTGGGGATTTAAAATAGCTTAAATATTCTAAATTATGGAAAGGATTGGCTGAATATTCTTTATAGTTAAACAGTTGCTATAACATGGTTTAACCTTTCTAAAGATATGTAGATAATTTAGAGTTACATACAGAAAATTATAAAATTTTTAGGATTTGATTTATAAAAATTATATTATAAAAAATATTAAACAAACCAATAATATGTATATCATTATTTTTTTTAAAATCATTTTGTTATTAGTATATTTTATATTTTTAGCAAAAAAAAAATAGATATTTTTATAAAAAAATATTAATAAACAAACTTTAATTTTATTTGTTTTTTATCTTTAAACATATAGTATATTTCATTCAGATGAAAATAATAATTTATACTAATAAAAGTTAATGTTTATAATTTAAATATAATTTTAGTAATTAAAACATATTAAAAATTTTTTTTCATTAATTAAATAGATTATTATAACATATCAATTTTTTTTTATTTAAAATTTTATTTGATAATTTTTAATTTATTATTTTAATTTTTAAATAAATTTATAATAAATAAAATATAAATTAATTAATAGAAACAAAAAAATATAAAATATTTATTTGTTTATATTTAATATTTAATTAATAATTATATAAATATTGCATACATATTATATTTAAAATAGCATAATATTTAAGCAATAAATAGAAATAATATAAATATTATAATTTATAATTTATATTTAAAATAATAAAATAAATGATAATTATTAGAAATAATTCAACTTTATTACATAAATTTTTATTTTAAATCATTTTATTATATATTTAAAAAATAAAATATCATATTCTTATTTAAATGAAAATATATATTAAAAAATAAATGATTTTTAAATTTCGTTATTATTTATTGTAAAATAATTATGTTAATAAATATTTTTATTAAAATGGATTAAAAAATATATTAATAGAAGATTTATTTTTCTATTAAATTAGTTTTTATTTTTTATTCTTAGTTAGTTTCGACTTTTAAAAAAAATATTTTATAATATAATTTAATCAATTTAAACATATTATAATTATATTTTATATCTTATTATATAAAAAATATGTTAGAAAAATAAATATTATAAAAGAATTTAAAAAATTTTATAAAAAAATTAATAAAAGAAATATAAAAAAGAAACGAATTTCACAAATAAAATTTAATAAAAGAAAAAAAATATATTTAAATAGACAATAAAAAATAAAAGAAAAATAATAATTTAATTAATAAAGCAAAAATTAAAAAATAAAATAATGAATAAAACACTCATACTTACTTTCGCAGGAGTTGCCTTATTAACAACTGCCTTTTTCTTTGTCTTAAACCATAAAAATACCCCCCACCACACCGTTGATGAAAATTTGATGGCTTTATGGTAAGGATTCAAAGCAACATATGGTAAAAAATATGCTGATCCTGATTTCGAAGCTTACAGAATTAGAGTATTCGCTTAAAACTTAAAAAGAATTGAAGGAGATGAAACCAAGGGAATCACCTAATTCATGGACTTAACTACCGAAGAATTCAAACAAACGTACTTAACTTTAAAATTAAAATCTACTGAATAACCCATTACAATCCATTCTAAGGATGAACCTACTTATGTTGATTGGGTATCAAAAGGAAAAGTAACTAAAGTTAAAAACTAAGGATAATGTGGTTCTTGCTGGGCTTTTTCTACAACTGGTTCAGTTGAATCCGCTTTAATTTTAGCTGGAAAATAATCTAAATCTGTCGATTTATCTGAATAAGAACTTGTAGACTGTTCCACTAATTACGGAAACGATGGATGTGACGGTGGTTTGATGGACTACGGTTTCTAATATATTATTGAAAAAGGTTTAGCCTAAGAAAGCGAATATCCTTACACTGCTACTGATGGATCATGTTAAGATACCTCTAAATTCAAAAAAGTTAACATAACCAAATTCGCTGATGTTCCTAAAGGAAACTGCAATTCTTTGAAAAAAGCTCTTGCTTAATAACCTGTTTCTATTGCTGTTGATGCTGAAGAATGGTAATTCTACACTTCTGGTATCTTGAAAAAATGCGGAAAATAATTAGATCATGGTGTTTTATTAGTCGGTTTCGTATAAAAAGGAGATGATAATGCTAATGCTTGGAAAGTTAAAAACTCTTGGGGTCCATCTTGGGGTGAAAAAGGTTTCATCTATCTTGCTGATGGAAACACCTGCGGAGTTTGTGACAGTGCTTCATATCCTGTTGTTTGATTTTTTTTTAAAAATAAAAAACTAAAAATTAAATATTTTTATTTTATATTTTTTATTAAATATAATTTTTTATTTCATTTTCATTTATTATTTCTAATTTTAATTAAATAAAAATTCTTTTATTTATTAATTTATAAAATTTATCTAACTTATATTTTAATTATTATTATTTTAATAATTCTATTTAATAATAATAATAAATGTCCAATTATTATATAAATAATAATTTTTAATTAAAAAATAAAAAAGATTCCCTTTAAATATTAAAATTGGAATAATCTACACTTTTATATCCATAAAATTGTTTAGAAAATATTCTCATAGATCGTTTTTAGGAAAAAAAAAATTACGAAAGTAACATATTATAGCATATTTTTTAAAACCCAAAGGAATTGTAGAAATTGCATAGAGATTTTTATTATAATAATAATTTTGAAATTCAAAGTGTGTAAGAATTCTTTCATTTATTAAAGTAATCAGATAATTCTAAGAATAATCGAACTAGATTAATTTACAATGAAAAGGTTTAGTAAAAAAATTAAGCTATAAAATAAATGACTTAAGAAGCTTTCTAAAAATATTTAAAAAAGATTTATGAAAATCCGAAAAATTCACTTGTAAAAACATTTAAAAAACCATATACAGAATATTATAAAAGAAAGCTTTTAAATTAAAATTAAGCTTTTTCAACTTTAAAAAAACTTCCTTTTTATAAAACCCGTAATTCAGAGTCATAAATATGGGAAAAGAATATATAACTAAGATAAGGAAATTAATAAATTAAAAAAAACAATACTATTAGTAATTCTCATTCCACAAGTACAGAAAAGAAAAATGTTACAGTATCAACTAATGCAAATATTTAAGAAAAAACATAGTAATAAAATACAATAAATTAAATAAAATAATTTGAAGAGGATAACTCTTTTGATAAGCATTAACATTCTTAATAGTTAACTATGAAAGAAGCTAATAAATTTTTAAGTAATCATGACATTTTGCTTACTGAAAAAACTTCTGATTATAGAAATAAAAAAATATAATTTATAGATTCAGTTTTTAAAACACCAGTACAATTTGACCATATATTAGATAATCAAATTAGAAATGCTTTTAAAAGAAAAAAGCAAGAATATGAAAAAAATATATAAGTGCCTAAAATAAAATATTTTGACAACAAGCTTGATAAATACAAAAGAGGATAAAACGAATATTTATATTATAATAATGATTATAACGTAGTTTATAAAGGGGAAAAAATAAAAATTCCTTATTTGAAAGTTAAAACATTAAATTAAGATCATTTAGTTTTTAACTTTAAAAGTAATGAAAAAATACCAATTTAAAATATTAAGAGTGAAATACAAGAAAATATGTAAAATATTAAAAATATGTTAGCTAAAAGATTATAATATAATAAAACTACTAATATAGAAGTAAAAAAAAAAAAAAAATTTTAAAAATCGTAAAAAAGAATATTAACAAAAACGGAGGTTAATAAATGTTTTTAAACATCCAAACTATTTAAAAACTAAAAACAAATTACAGAAAACTATATTTTACATAAACACATGATAAATAAATAACCATTTTATTATAAAAATAATATATATGGCAATTATTATATTTGAATATATATATTAAAATATAAATAATATAAATATTTTTTTTAATATTAAAAAATTTATTTGTTTATTAATTTTATTTGAATATTTTTTTATATATAAATTGGTAAAAATAAATAACTCAATATTTAAATTAGATTTTTAATCTTTTTTTTGATTTTTAGATTAAATCAAAATATTAAATTAAGGCGAACATAAAAATAATAATTATTTTTTGTATTAAAATAAAGTTGTTAAAAATTTTTTCTTCCATTTTGAATAATAAAATTTTTCTTCCTTATAATGCAAGTTCATATTTAACGATTTAATTAATTACTAGCAATTATATCTTAATATATGTTTACTAGAGGCAATTATTTTTAATTTTAGGATATTATATTAATAGCAGAACTAGATTATTATAAGCCTGATTTAGTAATTCTTTGAGAAGACACAATATTTTGTTATTAACTATTAATTTATCCTTTATAATAATATTTTTAATCAATTATTTTTTTTAAAATTTTTTCTAAATTATTTAAAGATAAATTAGATCTACAATACGGACAGTTTTGATTCTGTTTTAGCCATTTTTCCAGACACTCTTTGTGAAAAACATGATTACATATAGTTTCTCTACAAAAATCTTATTATTCAAATTCAACTAAACATACAGAACAATTTTCAGAAATCGATTTATTCGCTGCTTTTTAAATTTCGCAAATATCTATATAAGCTATTTAAGGAAAAAATTAATTAATTTCATCTATTGATAATTTATGATAATTTCTATTATTTCCCTAGTATTAATTTTATTGCTATTAAATCGAATCAACTATCTACTCGTCTACTACTAATCTTTATCTTTTATATTTAATTCTGATAACTGTTAAAATTATCGATAATAATAAAAGAAACCCTGCAACCCCTAAAACAAAATAAACAATAATTATATTTTTATCCATTTAATCTTCTGAATCATGATAAACTTTAATACTTGCATTGCAATCTATTTTTCTTTATTCTAAAGGTGTATTTACTTAAAAGGCAATTATAATTTATTTAGGTTCATCGAAAGAATTATATAATTATGATATATTAATTAATAATAGCTGTATTTCATCCTTTTCTATATTCATTTTATTATAAAAATTGTTAGGATTTGGCACTAGAGATTTTTACATTCCTTCAACATTTAAATAAACATTAATAGCATATTATGATTCACAGTTATTTTATATTTGTAAAGTATATTCTTTTTCTGCATCATCTTTTTTTATATTTAAAATAAAATTAGAATAAATTAAGCTTTAATTATTTAATTAAATTTCTTCTTCCTAATTTAACTATAATGTTTTGGAAGTAAGCGAACAATCTTCATCTATAAATCCTTTTTTGCATAAACAACGTCCATTTACACAACTTGCATTTTTTTAAAAGAGACAATTATTATTTGGGCATTGTTTTTATTCAAAAATTTAAAATTAAAAATCATAATTTAATATGTTATCACTTTAATATACTCCTATAAAGTAATTTACATTTTCATTTAAATATTAAGTATCTATTTATAAATATAAGTTGTTCTTTTTCTAATAATAACCATTAAAATCTATCAAATTCTAATTTGTTTATTAAATATGCAAATATTATAATAAACTAAAACTTTAATCTTCCTTTAAAATTACTGTCGGCTCTCTTCTTTACTACATACATAGTATAGGATGAAACTTTTAATTAGTGGGAAGTGGATGCTTTAATTATATTGATATATAAATATACTTGAATTTGTATTCCTATAATAATCTAAATACATAAATTTATTTCATTTAGAATTGTGTAAAGCTTATATTATATTATAATTTATCATCAAGCTATATTTGCAATTACTATTAAGCTAATAATTATTTTAAATAAATTATTAATAATAAAAATGTAATTTTCATTTATTTTTATTCTTTTTGTAAATTAAATTTAAAAAAAATATAAATATTTTATACATTATATGAAATTAACTTAATATAAATTTCTAATCTATATTTAATAATATTACTACCAAAATTTAGAAAATAAATTTGTTATATAGAATTTTTTGTTTAAATTTTTTTATTTTTAAATTATAATATACCATGTAATTTTTTTTTTAATTTTATTATAATTTTATAAATCTATTAATTTATTATCTTATTAGATTTTCTATAAATTATTATTTAAAAAATAATTATTATGTTTTTAGAGTATAAATTTTTGTATTTAATTTTATTAATATATCTATATTATAAAAATAATTTTTATTTGAAATAAAAAATGATATTAAAAATTATGTCATATAAATTTTAATTATACTTAATTAAATTCTATAAAAAATTATGATGTTTAAATATAAAATTATTTATTCTTTGGGAATTAAAAAAAATTAAATATGTTATTATAAAAGAGTATTTAAATTTAATTTCAAAATTTTTGTGATTAGAATGAATATACATTTTTACTTGAAAATACACTAATTTTAAAAAAGAAAGTTTCATAAATAAACTGTTCCTTTAAAGATTATTTTATCCTAGAAAATTTTTATAAAAAGTGAAAACTAAAACTAAATATAAATATAATAATAAAAAAAATTAAATATAAAAATATTGTTCATAATTAATTTAATTTTTTTAATTAATTTAATTTTTTGAATTACAAATATAAATAATTTTAAATTATTATTTATTATGTATATTAAAATTAATAAAAAAAATAAAATTAATTAAATATAAATAATCAATGATATTTCTTAAACATCTTTATAAATTTATTTATTAATAAATATAATCTAAAAACATTGTACTTTATAAAAATTAAATTTATAAAATATTAATTAATTCTATTTATTTTTAATAATATAGTCATTTTTCATAACTTACTAATTTTCTTTTTTAAATATAGTTTTTATAATTTTTTACTTAGAATAAAATAATATAAATTTAATAATTTATTTATTATATATGAAATTTTTTTATGTGCGCATATATGCATTATTGCGTCATTAAATTAAAAATAAATAAAAATAAATATTAATTAATATTATAATATTTTTATATATAATTATTAGTAAAAATTAAATTACTATATTATAATTAATTATAGATACATTATTATTTATTTAAAAGTATATATAATATTTCTAAAATCTTACCTAAAAAGAAAAATAATTTTTTAATTTTTCTTCTTGTTATAAATATAATAATAATTTAATATTAGCTGAATCTCGAAATTGTTTATTTTAATATAAAAATTTGCATTCTAAGTAAAACTTTATATTTTAATCAAATTTAATTTTCAAAAACTCTGCGAAAAGTCCATAAAGTTTTTAATAAAATATTGTTTGCTGTAAATGCTTAAATATTTTTAATTTTTTAAAAAAATATTAAAAAATGTCTTAAAATAATTAAAACTTATTATTAATTTCCAATATACAAAAAAAGAGAAAGGGGTTATATATTTTTCCAGATTTATATAAAATTAAGGTGTTTTAATGTTAAAAATGATTTAAAATATATAGATTAATTACTTGATGCAATTAAAGAGTTAAGGATTTATTTTAACAAATGGAGAATTTTAAAAAATTAATTTTTTTTCCTTTAATTGTTAGGATTTTAAATATTATATATTTAATTTAGACAATTGTTTTAAAATAAATTATTACTGGAAGTAGTAAATTTGATGAATAAATATTTATTAAAAAATAATAACTAAATATTATAATTAATAATATGTTAAAAAAATGTAATAATAAAAATTAATGCATTTTTGAATAATATATATATCACTTAAGTTCTTAAAAAAACTATGTATTTAAAATAAACTTTATTTAAAAAACTAATATTTAGTTAAAAAATTTTAAATTATGCTTATTTTTTATTATATAAATTATAAGGAAATATTTTGTATATATTTGTTAAATAAAATAAAAAATTAGTATATTAAGCACAAAATAAAAATTAAAATAAATTTAAATTTTATCAAGTAAAAAGCTTTATTAAATTAAGATTTATTTTTGCTAATTTATTCTTTAAAAGATTTGATCCATAGGTATTTAAAAATATTCAAAATGATAAAATTCTGATTATTTGAAAAATATATTAGAATTTTTATATCTTTATGAAAAATATTTATTTATGCTACATAAATTTAATAACATATTAGAATAAAATATAAACTATTCTTTGAAAATTAATTAATTGTATTATATATATATATGTAAAATGAGGTATTTAAAGATTTAGAGAAATATATATCATTAAAGTATATATAATTTATATTATAAAAAAATATTTTTTAAATAAAAAGATTTATTAATAATTAAAATAAAATGATAATTTTTGATAAATAATTATATTTAAAAATACATAATAATAATTATAAACTAAAGAAAATATTTATTAAATAAAAATGATATTTAAAACAAAAATAATAATAAATAAAACTAAATAAAATAAGATAAAATTTTATCAATGTTAAAAAAAAAATATATCTTAGAATAAAAATAAATTAATGATAATTTATTTATAAATAAAATAATAATTTTTAAATGTTTTTAATAATTATAAAAAAATAATTTTTGTAAAATTAAATAAAAAAAATAAATCTTTCATTTAATTAATAAAAATTTATAAAAAATAATTAAAAATAAAATAAAAAAAAAATATCTTTAATAATAAAATATTAAAAAAAAAATAAAAAAGATAAATATATATATTTTTAATATATATAAATAATAAAAATAAAAAAATAAAAATATAATATAAATATATATATAAAATAATAAATAAATAAAAAATATATGTATAAATATATATATATATATATATATATATATATATATATATATATTTAATTTAATTTAATTTAATTTAATTTAATTTAAATTATTTAAATATTATTTATATAGAAAATTATTTAATATATTTATAATATTTTTATATATTATATTATATTTTATTTAATTTAATATATTTTTTTTACTTAATATTTTTTTAATATTATATTAATTTTTTTACTCAAATCAATTAATATTTATATTTTTTAAATAAAATTATAAACAATTTAATATTTTGCTTTAATTTTTTTATATTTATTTTTAAATTTGAATAATAAATATAATTATTTTATTTTAAAAAAAGAATAATATAAAAATTTTTATTGCAAAATTTATTTATATATATAAGATTGCAAATTTTTTTTTTAATTTAATTTATTATAATAATTTATATAAATTAAAATTTTTATAATAAATAAAGGAAAAAATAATTAAAATTTCATTAATATTTTAAAAATAATTTTAAATTTATTAAAATAAATTAATTAAAAAAATATAAAAAAAAATTAAAATAAAAAATGAGTCTATCTAGAGAAGAACTAATTTATATGTCAAAAATTTCTGAATAAACAGAAAGATTTGAAGACATGCTAGATTACATGAGATAAGTAGTTAAATTAGACTAAGAGCTTTCAATAGAAGAAAGAAACTTGCTTTCAGTCGCTTACAAAAACTCTGTCGGATCTCGTAGAACTGCTTGGAGAGCAATATCTTCAATTGAATAAAAAGAAGAAGCAAAAGGAAGTAAAAATTTGAACCTTTTAAAGGAATACAAGAAAAAAATAGAGGCAGAACTTTCTTAATTTTGTAATAACATTCTTGAATTGCTTGATGTGCATTTAATTCCAAAAGCAAAAGTAAAAAAAATAAAAAAAATATTTTATTTAAAAAAAATTAAAAGACTAATGAAGGAAAAGTATTCTTCCTTAAAATGAAAGGAGATTATTACAGATATATTTCAGAATATGCAACAGGTTAAACCCATTAAAATGCATCAGATGGAGCTTTGGATGCATATACAAAGGCTTCTGAAATTGCAAACAAAGATTTAAATACAACTCATCCTATTAGATTGGGCTTAGCTTTGAACTTCTCTGTTTTCTATTACGAAGTAATGAATAATCCTTCCTAAGCATGTAATTTGGCTAAATAAGCTTTCGATGAAGCTATTGCTGATATCGAACATATTGAAGAAGATTAGTATAAAGATGCAACTACCATTATGTAATTAATAAGAGATAACTTAACTCTTTGGACTTCTGAATTACAAAATGATGATGAAGGACAAGTTGAAAATATTTGAAGAAGCAATTGAATCTTTTTTTTTTTATATCTTTATTTATTTTTTTTAAGAAAAAAAAAAATAAAGATATTATATATATTATCATTTTTTTTTAAATATATATAAAATTATATATAAAAACATATATAAAAAAATATTATATTATTATGATATATAAGATTTTTTTTAAATATATTTAAAAATTTTATTATTACTTTTTTTTTAATATTTTTTTTATTTAAATAAAAAATAAAATAAAATATTATATAATATTTAATTTTTTTTTATTTTTAATATTTTCAATTCTTTATTTTTTTTAATAAATTAATAATATATTAAAAATCTTATTTTTTTAATTTTTGTTTTTTAAAGTCTTTTTTAAAATAAATATGATTTCATGATTCATAAAAATTAAAATATCTTATTTGAATTATTTTGAAAAAAAAATATTTTTAGAAAAATATATAAAAAGAAAGACTATATAAAAGATATATAAAAAGAAAAAAACTAAAAATAAATTATATATTAATTATTATCTTTAGTAAAATAAAATAAAAACAAATGTAAGGAGATATAGAAATTATTTAAAACAAAAAGAAGAAGTTGATGTTTTGGAATCAATTTATTTAAATGATATTACATTATTAAAAAGCTCATATCCATTTAAATTCGAAGTTGTTTGCAAACCTTTTATATTTAGATAAGAAGTAAATTAAAAATCATATAATATAAAAATAATTGCAGAATTGGTAAAAAGGTATCCTATATCAGGTTTTCCAAAAATAACTTTTGAACCAATAAGCGATATAACATAAGATAATATAGCTTAATTAGAAATATTAACAAGAAAAATAATGAATAGAAATTAAGGAAATTTATTAGTTTTTGAAATTATTGAAGGTGTTAGAGTAATAAATATAAAATTATTTTATATATATAAAATTATAATATTTTAAATAAAGGAATGGATATAAACAAACATTATAGACTTAATTCTTCAATAAAAAGAATAAGCTGTTGAAAAATAGAAAATTATTTATCATAGACCAACTTTTGATACATATACACCTTGTACAATAGAAAACTTTCTTGTTTGGAAAGCTAAATTTGATGACGAACTAAATAAACTAAAAGTTAAATAATAAAAAGAAGAAGAATTACGGTTAAGTGGAAAATAATTCTTTCTCAAAAATAAAGGAGAAATTAAAGAACCTGAACCTGAGGAAGAAGAAGAAGAAGAAGAAGATGAAGATTATGATTAACAAGAAGATGCTGAATATGAAGAATTTAAAAAATGATATAATAAATAAAATAAAATCAATTATAATTTTAAATATAAGGATATAATATCATAATAAAGTTTTATTTTTTATATTATTATAAAATTTATTTATCAATATGATTTTAATAATTTATAAAAACTTTAGTTTTTTTTTTTTCATTAATTTTTTTCAGGATCTCTATCTAATAAAAACTTTCCCAAAAATTGTAAAGGATTTTCTGGCCTATTTTTATTAATTAAATTTATATAATATTTATATTACTATATACTTTTGAAAAATAAAAGTTGTTTTATTTTATTTTTTTTAAAAAAAGATATACGAGTATAAGTTTTACCTTTAATAACTTTTATCACTGTCTTATTTTTGTATATAAAATAATCAGCATAATATTATTGAAGTAAAATTAAATCTTATAGCTTTTTAAGAAAAATAAACAATTTTTAATTTTTAAAAGAACACGATAATATTTTGAAATAAATTAATATACCTTTATATTGCTAACTCTCTTAAACCTTCTAATAAAACTTTTGAAACAGATGCATCATAATATTCTCTTAAGGGTTTTTATTAAAAAGGGTTTGATGATAATTTTTCTTAGAGCGATTATTAATAGTTTTAATTAGTTTTATCTGTTTATTAATTTTTTTCATCAAGATTATTAATAGCATTATTATTGCTCTAATTATTATTATTTGTATTTTAATTTGCTTGATTCTAATTTTACATATTTGAATTATCCTGATTTTAATTTTAATTTTAAATTTAATTTTATTAATTATTTTATAAAGTATTTTTGCTTATATTTAATTTATAAAAAATATAATTTCAATTGTATTTTTTTTTTATTTAATTGCCATATATATATATATATAATTTTAGAATTTACTTATTAAAAAAATATAAATAATGATTAAATAAAATATTTTTTAGTTTTAAAAATATTAATTAATTATATCTTTATAAAATAAGGTGTATGGATTCAAATAAAAACAAAACTAATCGTATTTACAATTAAGAAGAATTAGATTATTTTTATAAAGATGCCATCAAAAGGTCAAATAATTATTTAGATTTATTTTTTGAAAAATATGCTGAAGAATATAAATAGTTAAAAGTTAATAAATTATAAAAAAAAAAAATTATAAAAAATCTTTAAAATTATTTAATAAAAGGCTTTTACCCATGATTGTTAAATTTAATGTTATAAAGATCAAAAAAGCACAGTAAAAGAAAGTTTGAAATGTTCAAGAAATTGTTTAAATCCTTACTTATAATTTAAAAAAAAGACTGATTAAGATATAGAATATTGCAATGTATATAATAAATTATTAAAGAAAATATAATTTTAAATTTATTAAAAAAATAAGGAATTTATGCAAAAGAGGTTACCTAAATGTCTTATTCCTCATTTAGACGCTTAAGGTAATTTTTAATTTCGAAATTATTTAAAAAAATATAATAATTAAGGATGCTTTCTAATGATTCCAGATTAATTTAATATATGTTTAGTAGACCATTTAAAAGGCATTAAAAAAAAATATTAAGAGATAAAAAGTTAAAATTTATTAAATTGAGAATAAAAGTATTAAAAAAGAAATTGCAATAATTATTAAATTAATTTTCAATTTTAAAAAAAATATTTATAATTATTATATTATAAGCATTTTATTTTATAACGAAAATATGTTAATATTTTATGATATATATCGTATATATAAATTTTGTTAAATTTTAACAAAAAAATATTAAATTCATTAATTTATTTCAAATAAATAATTAAATTTAAATTAAAAAGTAAAAAAAATATTGTTTTACTTTAAAGTATTTTTTATATATTTTAGTAAATTTATTATGAACTTATATTTTTTTAAAATTTATTCAATTTTAAAATTTTTATTATAGAAACTTATATTGTTATTAATTTTATAATCTTAAAAAATATATATATATATTAATTTTATAAGAATGTTTAGTATTAATAAATATAGTAACAATATAAATTAATTAAATTTTAAATAAAAAATTTAAAATTTTACTATAAAATAAATTAAATTTCTAAATAGTAAAAATAACTATCTTAAATAAAATAATAAATGAATAAAAAAAGTAAATTTAAATATTAAAATATTAATTAAATAATAAAACAATACCATATTATAAAATTATATTTTATAAAAATAAATAAATAATAAATTTAATTATTAAGTAAAATAAAAAAATGTTATTTTTAATGTCATATAATATTATTATTAAATTGATATTAATTTTATTTATATATAATATCAACTATTAATACTATCTTTTAACTTTGTATTTATTCATTAATCATCTTTCTTTTGTTCTTCTTAATAACCTTTGTTAATTGTATTTTAATTGCTAGTTTATGCAAATTATTCTTATTTGAAGATTAATTTTATTAGATCCAGTTTCATTTTGTTAATTATTTTTCATATTTACATCAATACTATCAGATCTAGGTTTAACTGAAAATTTAGAAATTTAAGGAATATGAGTTTCGCCATTTTTATTTTAAAAATTGGAATTACTGCAAGTACTTAAACTTCCAACAGTATCAATTTTTCCATTCATTGCGGAAATTCCATTAGAATGTAATGCAAGAGATCCTATTTAGTCCTACGAATCAACTTCCTAATTTTATTTATATTAAAAAAAAAATAAAAAAAAGAAAAAATTATAATATACCTTCTTATTTCTAACATTAGCTAAATAATCGACTTCATAAGATCTTAAGTTTAGTTGGGCATTTTACAATAATTATCCTTATCCACTATTATCTTTTAAAAAAGGATGTTATAAGCATTCAGTTGCTGATGGTCTATTTTCAGGTTAAGCAATAAGCATTTTTATCAAAAGATCTTTTGCTTAAGGAGAAACATTAGTAAAATCAGGTGTATCGTATTTTATTTCACAAGCTTTATTAGCTCTTAGAATTTATTTATAATCTTTTCCTTAAAAAGGCTGCTTACCTATAAGTAATAAATAAAAGATTACTCCAGCAGAAAAAATATCACATTTTACATCATAAAAAGAATCTCCTTCCTTTTTTTAATTATAAATAAATAAATAATTTTTGTTTATTAATTTATTATGAATAAAAAAAAATGTTAAAAAAATATATATACACTGATATTTTACTTAGTAAATAAGAACTTCTGGTGCAACAAAACCTGGTGTTCCACAACGCTTGAATAATATATCTTTAATATTTGTAAATGTCGCAAGTCCTAAATCCGCTACAACAATATCATGATCATTATCTTTGGATTTAAGGAGTAAATTTTCAGGTTTTAAATCTCTATGCATTATATTTTTTTAATGTAAATATTATAAAGCAAGTATTAAATTTCTCATCAAAAGTTTCAAGTCTCCTTCATTTATAGTACCTTTATCCCTAACTCGATGAAGAAGTTCTCCACCACTCAAAATATCAACAACAAAATATATTGAATTTACAGTTTCATAAACTTCATAAAGGTTAATTAGATGCTCACTTCTAATATTTCTCATAACACCTAAAAATAATTTAATAATAATTAATATATATATATATATTATATATTTATATATATATATATATATATATATATATTCATTTTTTATATTTTTTAAATTATATTATTTTATACATTATTATATATATTATTTTTTAATATATGATTTTCTTATTACCTACTTCATTAATTAATGATTCCTTCCCTTTGTGCTAACTAAGCATGAATTCTTTATTAAATGCTTTAATTGCATATTATTATCCATTTTCTTTTTTTGTAGCTAAATAAACTTTAGCGAAAGAACCTTTTCCTATCATTTTAGTAACAATGAAATCCTCATGAAAAGTAGATTATATTGATTTATATATAAATATATTTTTCCATTTTTTCCATTACACTTAATCTTTTGTATATATTTCGAGTGTTTTTCCATTTCTCATTATTCTAAATCCCCATAATGGCTCAGACATAGAAGAATCTATTTATTTTGGTTCTATATTTTAAAGGAGGTCTAATTTACAACAATTTAATTCTAAGACTCCATTTATTTTATCAGATTTTAAGTTTTTCGAAAAATATAAGTATTCTTCATCTATATAGTATTAAAGTAGTTTTGTTTTACCTACTTTCTTACTTTTCTTCTAGAATGTGTTAGTAAAAATAGTCTTAATTTATCCAGCTTTTTCATTATTTTTAGAACTTTTTTACCATATTTTTTTTACTGAACCTATGTTTTCGTCGTCAAAAAAAGAAACAGGTTTCATATTTTTTTTATTTTTTATTTTTTCCTTTTTTACTTTATTTATTTATTATTTTTTTTTTTTCCTTATTTTTTTTTTTTTTTTTCCTTTTAAATTTATTAATTATTGAATCTATAAAAAAAAAACTTTTAATTAATAATTTTTATTCAATATAAATATTTCTATTCTTTAAAATAAATAAAAAATACAATTTATTTTTATTGTAAATATAACATAAAATAAATAATGTAATTATTTAAAAATAATAAAAAAATAATTTATTTATCAAATAATTATTTAATATTATTATTATATATTTAAAACAATCTAAAAATAAATATATTTTATCATAGTTTTTTTTCATATTTTTGATATATTCTTTTATTAATACAATCTAAATATATACATTTTGTTATTAATTGTATTTAAAAATAAAATAGATAATATTAAAAATTAATATTTCTTATTAAATTTAAAAATAATAAAGAAAAAAAAAAAAAAAAACCAAAAATTTTATATTAAATAAATAATTTTTTTTTTATTAAATTATTAATATATATATATATCAAATTTTTTTTTATTTAATCCTAGATGTTTACTATTAACTTTAGCTTGGAGAATACTTAGGTGTGATTTAACAACTAATAGGTGCTACTGTGTTAAAATTATTATTCGAAGCAAACGCCTTTCTATCAGAATATTATCTACACTCATAATTAGAATTTTGAAGAGATGTAATGTTTAATTTAAAACTATTTTTTTAATTATTTAATGCCTAATATCCATAAGACAATCTTCTCTAATCTAACTTATTTTGATTTTTTAAATTTTAATTATTAATTTTATTTATTTAAGTCGATATTGCATTATTTATTTTTTTATTTGCATTTAAACATAAATTTATATTATGTTCGAAAATTCTTTATTTCGCTTATTATTTTTCAATTTATTATTATTAAGTTACTTTATTATTAGTTTATTTTTAACAATTTTCCATATTTTATTGCTTTACATTTGTTTTTTACCCTATTTTAAGTAATTAATCATTAAATTTTTATTTATTTTCGTTTACAAACACACTTTTATTGATTTTTTTAAATTAGTTATTTTCTTTTTTTATATTATTATTTTTTTTTTTTTAATTATTTTAGTTATTTTAAGTGGAAGGTTATATTTATTTTTTTATTAACTATTCATTTATTTATTTCTTTGAAGAAGAATAAGAACTATTATCTGAAAAATTAGTATTATTTAAAGTTCGATCATATGATTAGGAAAGAAGCTCTTTAGAAATTTTCATTATTTTATCATTCTCGCTTGATATTATTTAGTTTTATTTTTCATGTTTTTAAAAAACTCCTTTAATTTTAGTTAAAAATTGATTTTTAGTGTTTTATATCTACTATTTAAATTAATTTAATTAATTTAAAGATTTGTTTAGTTATTATTGATATTCAACATTTGATATTTTAAGATTAAATATATTGTTTGATTATATTACATTGTAAATTTATTCTATTTAATTTTACATAATCTCAAGTTTTTATTTTAAAAAATTATTTTCTTTAGTTATTTATTTTTGTTAAAATTTCAATATATCAACATCAATTTGTAATTTGTCTGCTTTATTTTTTTAAATATTTTAACTATTATTTACTGATCTATTACTTTATACTCGACTGCTTTTTTTTTTTTTAATATTTTAATTTTTTGTTATTTCATTTTTTAATTACTTTTATTAACTTTCTCCTTAACTATATATATAGTTAGAAATTTAAAGAGATTATTACCATTATTATTTTTAAAATTATAATTATTGCTTTAAAAATTTATTTTCTTCATTTAACTTCTACATTTCCTATTAAGCTTGAAAATGTTTTTATTAATAATCAAATTAAAGCTTTATTTTAAATAGTTTATTAGAAATTTATTCGACTTCTTGCTTTTATAGTTCATCTTTCAATTTATATTTTTATTTTAATTCTTATGTTCTTAATTTATCTTCATTTAAATTTCTTTTCTTTTTTTTTTTTTCGTTTATTTAATTTTATTTGCTATTTTTACTTAAGATGTAGACCTTGAAGTTGCCATATATAATTTTTATATAAAATCTTATAAACAAATTTATGAATTTTTTTATTAATTATAATAATAATTTATTAAAATTTCAAAAATTATAAAAATTTAACTTCTTTTTTTTATTTTTATATGAGAATAAATATTTAGGTAATTTGTAATAATAAACTAATAAAAAAATATATTTTAATCTCAATTTTTTTTTAAAAAAAAATATTAAATAAACAATTATTTATGAATAATCTTTAACAATTGATTTAGTTTAATAAAGTAAGTATATGTTTTAAATAATAATAATAAAAAAAAACAAATAATAAATTAAATAAACAAAAATAAAAGATATATATAAATTTAAAATAAAAAATAAATAAGAGAAAAAAAATTTCTAATATAAAAAATGTTTAATATATTAAGAACATTTAATAAATTTGCAATAATAATTCAAAAGCCAATCTATGCATTTTCAAGACATGCAAAACAATAAATGTTATTCAAAAATTTTGATTAAAAAAGTATTCTTGATCTTCATAAAGTAAATAACATACTTGAAAGAAATATAACTAAACGTACATAAAGATCCTAAAAAGGTTTATTTCATGGAAAACAATCAAAATCAGGAAAAAAATATTGTTATTCAGATAAAAGGTAATATATATATGTATGTTTTAATTATAAATTAAACAAATTAATAATATAAAAAGAAATACAAGAAGATTTGGAGTTAATGTACGTAAAAAATATCTATAAAGCGATATTTTGAAATAAAAAATACATTTAAGATTAAGTACTAAAGCTATTAGATGTATTGACAAATATGGAGGACTTGATAATTATATTCTATTAACACGTCCTAAAAAAATGGACTCTTTATATGGCGAATATTTAAGAAGGTTGATGATGTATAAGCTTTAAGATTCCAAATTTAATCCTTAATATATAGCAAAGAGTAAACCAGTAAGTTTTAAAATATAAAGAAGGCATTTGAAATTTTAGTAAAATGCAATAATAATAAAAATTTAGTATTTATTTTTAATATAAAAAGAAAAAAATTAGATATATGGTAACCAACAGAAATTAGATATACAGATTTAACATAATATAAAATGAAGTTACCTGAATAAATGTCTAGAAGAGAATTAGAAGAGTTTAAATTTTTTGAAGACATAGCTAAAAATCCTGAAAAAATGGATTTAGAACACCCTCTTATTAAAAGAGAAAATGAAAAATAAATGAAACAATTGGAAATATTGGAAGTTGAAAAATAGAAAATTAATGAAAAGATAAAGAAATATAAGTCTAAAAAGATATTAAAAAAAATTGACTCAGTAGTCAAATAGGGATAAGAAGAATTTGCAAGTGGAGCTTTGTTAAAATGATTTTTTTCTCTTTTTTTTTTTTTAATAAACTTAAAAATATATCATTAATTTTACATTTTAATAAATTAAATAATATTTTATTTTTATATAATATTTAATTGTTTTATTTTTATTTTATATTTTTTTTTTATAAAAAAAAAAAATTATATATCTTAAAAATACAAATAAGTAAAAAAAAAAAAAAAGTAATAAAGAATAAAGTAAAAAAGAAAGAAATAAAAAAAATCTATTAAATTTTTCTATTTTACATATTTTTTTTTATAATAAAAATATTTGTAAAAATTAAATCAATATTTTTAAAAAATAGTGTAAATTGATATATAATTTAAAAAATTCTAAAATAACTCTTTATAAAATAAATAATGGAATAAAAATAAATAAAAGAATTACTCTTAAGTGGTGGAGCAGGAGCTCTAGCTTTTCAAATGGGTTACTTACATGTATTAACATAATATGTCGGAGTAGAAAAACTTCGAGAATATAAAATAGGAGGAATATCAGCAGGATCAGCAGTAGGAGCATTTTTTCATGTATCTTTATATTAAAAAGATTACGATATGAAATACTATTATTAAAATAAAATACGTAAATTTTTTGAGAAAGAAAATAGAAGATATTTTGGATTTTTCACTTCAGGTAATTTGATGGAATAGTTTTGTAATGAATATTGGGATTTTATAGAGGAAAAAAAGACGATATTCCTCATATAAATGGTGTTCTTCATACTTATGTGGCTTAAGTTGATGGATTCTTTAAACTTAAAAAAGTACTTGTAGATTAATTTGAAAATAAAGATAATTTTAGAGAAGCACTTATTTCATCAGGAATGATTCCTTATATTTCTCGACCTTAATTCTTTAATATTTATAAAGGTAAAAAATGTCTTGATGGAGGGTTAGTTTAAGTCATACCTTATAAATATGAAGATTCTTATAAAATATTTATTAATGTACTTCCTAAAATCACAAGAATGTGGCCAAGCTGTTACTGAAAATATATAAAATATTGAGTACTTAGATATAACAGAAAATTCGAATGTGAGATTTCCTATAGATTATTGGATTTGGGATGAATACTGGTGCGATGAAATGTTTGCTAGAGGGCAAATTGCAGCCTAAAACGATAAAGATAGATTAATTAAAATTTTTATATGATTTTTATATTTTATGTATTGTTTATTTATATACAATTTAAACTAGCTCTTTTTAACACATATTTTTTTGTTTTAATTACTTCTAATTTTTGATTTATAGATTTTTATTTTTTTATATTCTATAATAATAAGTTTATAAAAAATAACAATTATCTATAGTAAAATTTAATAAAAATGAAATTAATTTAAAAAAATTAAATAAAATATTTTTAATTAAATTAATTAAAATGAATAAAATTATTAGATTATTTATAAATTTAGAAAGTAATTATAACTAATAATTAATGTATGTATAATTTATAAAAAAAAAAAAACATAGTTTAATAATATCCTCAAAATTATTTAAATAAAAAATATGCTAAAAAAACTATTATAATAAAACTGAAATTATTTGCGTATATGATATTAACTACTATATATTAATATATAAAAATTTATATTAGTATATATATACAAACATACTAATAATAATTTAAATTAATAAGAATTATTTTAAAATAATTAAGAAATATATATTTAATTAGTATATATATTACAGATATAAATATAATTTAATTTTAAAAATCACAAGTGTAATATATATGATAATAATAAATTAATAAAATAATATATATTAAATATTAATTAAATAATAAATTATTAATTTTATTATTTATTTCTATTTGTAAATTAAAAAATTTATATAATTTTAAAAATAAGTATATAAATATTTTTATTGAAAAAACAACCTAACAAAAATATAATATAAAAAAATAAAAATAATATGGTAAAAATCGATATTATAGTTGTAGGAAATTAAGGTTTTTTTATAAATAAAATAAATTATAAAAATGATTAAAAAATATTGAAAGGGGCAGGAAAAACCTGTTTAATTAATAGATATTTATAAGATGACAAAGAATAAGAAATTGGTTTTATTAAAATATTTTATTTATATTTATGCAAAAACAAATAAAAAAAAGATTCATAAGCATTTACATATAAATATGAACCAACAATAGGTTTAAATTTAGTTACAAAAACAATATAAGTAAATGAAAATAAAATAAAAATTTGTATTTGGGATACTGCTGGATAAGAAAAGTATTTTGCTTTAACGAAAAATTATTTTTAAAAAGCAGATGGTATAATATTAACATTTGATTTGACTGACAAGTAAAGTTTTAATAGTAATTGAAATAATAAAAAGTTATTTTAAGTTGCATTTAAAAAAAAAATAGAAATATAAGACTATTGGATTTAATAAGTAATTGATAAAACAGAGCTTAATGTAAAAAAAATACTTGTTGGCAATAAAGTTGATTTATAAGAAGTATTTTAATGTTTTTTTATTTATTATTGTTTTTTATTAGTTTTTTTTTTTATAAAATAGGATAGATAAGTATAAACATTAATTGCAGCTGAATTAGCATAATAGTATAAAATGAATTATTTTGAAACTAGGTATATTATTATATATAAAATAAAAAATAAAAAATAAAATAAAGTGCAAAAACAGGAGAATGTGTATCTTTGGCATTTGAAACTTTAGCAAAATAATGCGCTTTTGCAATATAAGACTAAAAATTAAATCCTTAGAAATCTCCATAAACAGTTGTTATAACACATCATTAAGAAAAAAAGAAAAATTGTTTTGATAAAATGAAAGAAATATCAAGTAAATTATATGCTTAATTAGGATTTAATTAAAAACAATGAGTAAGAAAGTATTTACATATAATTTATCATGATAAATATATGAAATATTTGGTTAATAAAAGAAAATATATATACTAAATTAATTTAATTAAAATATTTTTTTTTTTAATTATTTATCTTTTAAGTTTTTGTTATAAAGATTTAATTAAAATAATTTTATATAGTTTAAAAAAAAACTATATTATTAAAATATAAAATAAGTAAAATTTTAAATAAAATATATAATATATTCTAAAAAACCTTAATATATATTTGTTTTTATTTAATTATATATTATAAAAATAATTAAATTTAATATTATAAAACAATATTTTGTATTAAATATAAACTAAATCAAAAAATATAAAAATAAGATTGTGAAATTAAATAACTAATAAGTTTTTTTAATATATAGAAAATAAATAGTATTTTTATTTATTTTATTATTTAAAATATAAATATAGGAAATTTAAAATTAAATATAATAGATTAGTAAAAAATAAAAAACATTAATAATTAACAATAACTTTTATAAGTATTAACTAATAAGTTTTAATATTGATTTTTCTAAATATGTTTTTTTCATCTTCTAAAGCGTAAAAATATTAAATACACTTATTAATTCATATTCAAATACTAGTTTTTTCCCAAAAATATTGATGTGATATAATTTCAAATTATTACTTGTTTATAGATTTTTTTGTTTGTTTAAAAATAAAATATAAATACCATTATTTTAGTTTATTGATTTTTTTAATAAAAAATACAGAAATAAAAATTTATAAGCAACTAATATGTAATGCATCTTAATTACCTAATATTCTTTAACAAGTTTATTGATTGAGATTATTTTTTTTCTATTGCAAAAAATTTTGTAACTATTTAATATCTTAAATAAATTTTCTATATTTTGAGATTAGATTAATATATATATTTCTATATTTTAAATTTATTATTTTTTTGACTTGATATAGTTTTAGATACTATGTGCGCTATTTCGTTTTAAAATTCTATTATATCGACCCCCTCCCCTCCTCTCCTTAAAATTCTATTATTACTTTACATCTATAAACTAATTAAGTACTATAATAAATTAATTTATTTTGAGTAAAGTATATATATTTTTTCCAAATTAGACAATTTTAACTAAAAAAAATTGCATAGTCTGATAATTTCTCATTTTACTAATTTTTTTGCTTTTCCAAAAAAATATATAGTTTTGTAAAAAGCAAAAGGGAGACAGTAATTTTAGAAGCTTAAATTTAATCTTTTAACATTGGATTTCATAAAAGAATAATTTTTGAAATTTTTCTAATGTTTCTTTTGTATAAGAAGTTTGTTTTTTAAAAGGATTTATTTAAACTAAATTTACAGTTTTTCATTTAAAAGATCTTCATTTTTATTGGCTAAATTTATGATTGTTTCTTAAATTATTCATTCTAATTCGTATTAGTATATTTTTATAATTATTCATACCTATTTAAATTCAATATATTATTGTATTCCGTTTTAATTAAATGAATCCAATAGTCATAGTCTAAATTTAATTTCTGATTAAATAGTTGCAATTATGCTTTTTACTATAATTGTTATAAGTAATAATAAAGAGATTGCTAGCATACTATTATGTTATGTATTTTATTAAATTGTTTTTTGTTAACTCTTATTATTATATATAAACAATTTTACATGTATTTTTCTTTGAAAAAATAGTGTTTTTTTAATTTTTGTTCTTTAATTAACTTACATTATTTTAGTAAAAGTAATGTTTTAATTTAAAGATAATATTTTTTTGTATAGTAATATTTTTTATGTTAGTTTTTAAAATTAAACATAATCTTATAAGTTTCATTATATATTATATATTTATAGATTTTTTCTGTAATTATTAATTATAGAATCAGTATAAAAAAAAAGAATGAAATAATATGGATAATATTAATTTTTTTTTAATTGGATTTTAATAAATAATTACAAAAAATTAAAAAATAAATAATTAATATATTGTATAAATACAAAATTTAGTATAATAATATTTAATAAATTTTAGGTTTTATAAAAAATTTAATGAAATTTTACATTTAAATTAAAATAAATTAATTTAGATTTATTTACATATATCTAAAAAAAAATTAATAAATTAAAATTTGAAAATTTAATTTATTTAAATAGATTAAATTTATTAAAAGTTAAATATAATCGAAATTATAGGCATGTAAGATTAGTTGTTATTAAATTATATAATTTCTTTGTTATTAATTTAAAGTAAAAAAAATAATAATTTATATCCATAATAAAATTCAATGGTAAAAAAAAAAACTTTCACGATTTATTAAATAATTTCAATTTTATAAAAATAAATCTGTATGTGCAAATTTAATCTTAATTTATAATTAATATTCCTTTTTTTATTTCTTAAAGTAAAATTGATTTATATTTAAATGAATATATATTTTCAGTTTTTTTTCAAAAATGATGCTTTTAATAAAAATTATTTATAAAATAAATTACTTTAATTCGATCATAAATTATATTAAAATTAAAAAAATATAAAATTAATTATTATAATTATTATATAAATGACTTTAAATATTAATTTTATATATAAATATATTTTAATATATATTTGAATAAAAATTTTAAAATTAATAAAAAAATAGTATTTTTAACTTATAAATTAATAATAAAAAAATTAACAATAATGTAAAGCAAAGAACCAAATTATAATAATTCATATCGTAAAACAAAAATGAGATTATTAGCTTTACTATTTATGTGTTTTCTTACATTTGGATCATATATGTGTTATGATTTTCCGGGCTATTTACTAAATTAAATAAAGAAAGACATGAGTTTAACCAACTTATAATTTAGTTTATTGTATTCTGTATATTCATTACCAAATATAATTTTACCACTATTAGCTGGCATTTTCATAGACAGTTTAGGTGTTAGAAAAGCAATTTTTCTGTTTACTTTTATATTGATTATAGGATAACTAATATGTTCTATTGGATTTCATGAATAAGTTAAATAATATTCAATTATATTATTTGGTCGTATTATTTTTGGTTTAGGAGGAGAATGCTTAAATGTAACATAAAGTATAAAAAAAATATTTGCTAATATAATATGATTTATAATTTTTAAAAATAAAAATTAGGTTCGGTTGCTTCTAAATGGTTTATTGACAAAGATATTTCTCTAGCAATGAGTTTAAATTTGTCTGTTTCTAGATTAGGAAGTGTTTTGGGTTCATTCGTATTTCCTTAAGTTTATAAAATATATAACAAATAATTATTTTTTCCTTTGATTTTAGGCTGTTTCTTTTGCATTTTTTCCTTTACATGTGGGATTTTTCTAATAATTTTAGACAGGAAAGCTGATAAATAAGAGGGTAAACTAAAAGTTGTATATTAAGAAGAAAACCGATTAAAAATTTAAGATGCTATATATTTAAATCATTAATTTAAACTTTTAGTAATTTCAAGTATTTGCAATTATATGTGCTTTTTTCCTTTTATGCAAATTTTATAAGATTATTTGCAAAATTAGTATGGTCTTCGAAATAGTTAAGCATGTAATAAAAAATTTTTCTTCTATTTTGAAAAATAAATTAAATAAAGCAAATTACATGGGTATACCTTACATAATTTCATCTATATTGACTCCTTTAATAGGACTTTTAATAGATAGAATAGGAAAAAGATCTTAATTACTCATTATATCTTCAATATTTCTAATATTTGCTCACCTATTTATGATTATAATGCCTTAATGTGGACAAGAGTTTGATAATTGTGTTAATTTTTCATTTATTTTCCCACTTATTTTATTTGGAATTTTTTATTCATTATATGGAGCTGTTTTTTGGTCTTGTATTCCTTTAGTTGTTCCTAATAAAATTTTAGGAACAGCTTTTGGAATAACAATTGGTTTTTAAAACGGAGGTATTTTATTTTTTATAAATAAAAATAAAAAAAATCTTAAATACTTAAAAAGGACTAGTAATAGGACCTTTAATTGTCGGATTTATTATTGAATAAACAAATTACAAATAAAGTGGATTCTTTTGGATGGAAATATTTTTTACTTCTCTTGCTTTCATGTGTCTTTTTATTCATTTATTGATTTATTCAAATGATAAAAGACTTGATTTAAATTATGAAAAATTAAATGAAATATAATATGAAATATAACCTATTAAATTATAGGATTAAACTCCAAAATGATACTTAAAGACTATACCAACCAAAATAATTATGAATGATATATTCTTTTGTAGTAGAAATAATTTTATATATTTTTTTATTTAATTTAATATATATAGATATTTAATAAATATTTTAAAGTCTATGATAATTATATTTATATAAATATTTATAATAAGATAAAAAAAATATAAATTAATTTTACTTAGAAAAATAATAATTAATGTTCTTAAAATTAAAATATACTTTTAGTTTAATGAAACATATTCATTTAAATGGTTTTGGTGGCGTAGATATTTTATAAATAAAGTAATCTCCAATACCTGTCTGTTCAGAAAAAGAAGTTTTAATAAAAATACAATCTACAGCATTAAACAGAGCAGATATATTATAAGTTAATTTTTATAACTTAAGAGATAAAAATATTGCCTTATTTTTATAAAAAAAATAAAAAAGAGACAAGGTAAATATTCTCCTCCAAAAAGCGCATCATAAATATTGGGATTAGAGGCAGCGGGATATTTATTAGATGAAAACGGGTAATAAATATAAATATATACAAAAAAAATAAAAATAAAAACAAAGTAAAGAAAAAAAAAAAGTGATGGCGTTACTTTCAGGGGGTGGATACGCATAGTAAAAAAATCGATTATTATTTTATAAATAAAAAAAAGATATACAAAAGTGCATTAAGATCATATAATTGAAATTCCAGAAAATTTAAATTTTTCAGAAGTAGATAAATAATATTTTTAAAGTTTTATTTAATTATTAATAAAAAAATACAAAAAGGCTGCAAGTATTACAGAGTGTTGGCTAACAGCATTTATGTTATTAAGATTTATAGGAAAATTATAAAAAAATGAAAATGTACTCATATATGCAGGAGCAAGTGGAGTAGGAACTGCAGCTATTTAGCTTTGTAAACATTATGAAGCAAATGCCATTATAACTACTTCTTCAAAAGAAAAAGTGGATTTTTGTTTAAAGTATTTATTTTACAAAATAAATAAATTAATTATTGTAAAAGATTAGGTGCTAAGGCAGGAATTAATTATAAATAAGAAGATATTTAAAATTAAAAATAAAAAATTTTAGAATAAACGAATGGAAAAGGAATCGATATTATTTTAGATTGCATAGGAGCTTAGAATAGCGAATTGGTATTTTATTCTTTAGTTTAAAATAAATCTTATTTAAATTAAAGACTACAAACATTTTAAATATGGATGCAAGATGGATTCTTTATGGCTTAATGGGAGGAGCAAAAGTAAAGGATTTCAGTTTCGTTCCTTTAGTATAGAAGAGAGCATCATTAATAACTAGCACATTAAGGTATTCTTTTACTTTTTTTTATTAATGATATTCTTTTTTCATAGAAATAGAGATGATGAATATAAAAAATAGCTTGTTTAATAATTTTGCAAAGAAGTTTTAAAGGAATTCTCGAATAAATAATTTACTACAATTATTGATAAATAATATGATGTTACATGGGATGAAAAAGGACTATAAAATGTAAATACTTACTCATATAATATATTATACAACAAAACAAGATATATTTTTAATTAAAATTAAAAAAATCAAAATAATTTTTTTTTATATATATATTTTATATAAAATTAAAAGAAAAAATAGAAATCATTTATTAAATTATATTCCTATATAATAAAATATAAATATATTATTAAGAATTATTATTTTTATTTTAAAATAAAAAGATTAAAGATGCACATTTAAGAATGGAACAAAACATTAATATAGGAAAAATTGTTTTAAATTTCAAATGAAAAAATTAAATTAATATTTATATAATAAAATAAAGTCAAATGAATAAAATTTAAAAATGTCATATATAATTTGGAAAAATAAAA
The DNA here is from genome assembly GCF_000220395.1 of Ichthyophthirius multifiliis. Lineage (NCBI taxonomy): Eukaryota > Ciliophora > Oligohymenophorea > Hymenostomatida > Ichthyophthirius > Ichthyophthirius multifiliis. The sequence continues at coordinate 3,385 of NW_004086280.1, read as the reverse complement.
TAAAAAAGATATTTTGTAATATTCACATTTCATAAATGTTTATTTATTTAATATTTAAAATTAAAATAAATATTTCTTAAGTAAATTCTTTTTATAATTATCAAAAGAATAATCTTTTTATTATTAAATATTTCTTTATTTTAATATTTTTTAATTTATTTATTTACATTTAATTTTAGTACAAACATTATTAATTTTTAAACTTACTAGAAATAATTGCTAAAAACTCTAGTCTAAAAATGTTTTATTAAAATTAAAAAATAGTTATATTCACATAAAGAAAATGTTTATATATTTTTTACTATAAATTATCCTTTATTTTATCATATTAAATGAATTTTATAAAAAATTATATTTTTTTTTTATTTTTTAAATTAAATTTAATCTAACAATAAACCTTTATATTTCAGTTATAACATTGAATTCTTAATCCTTTAGGAATATAATCTGATAAACTTAATACATCATCGCAATCTTATCCATTATTACTATTGAAATATTCGACTAAATTTTTATGTTATTCAAAATATTTAGGATATAACTCATTTAAATATTCAATTTTTTTTCTATTTATTTTTCTAATATTCAAATTTTTCTTCTAATCATTAAATTTTTTAATTTTCATTGGATAAACATCTTTTATATTATCTTCCGGCCTATGTTGTTAGATTTTTCCTTTACTAATTCTACCAAATTTGATATCTCTAAAAGTGCTATCAAAATTAAGCCTTTAATTATTATCTTTATGATAAAATGGTTTATCTTATTTTATTGTATTTTAAAAGAATTCATTGTCTTTATATTTAGTCACTTTTAAAAAATCATAACCTGGCCTTCCTAAAGTTACAGTATTTTTTTATCTATAATTTAATTAATTATATAATAATATAAAAATAAAAAAAAAGTAAATAATACTTTATCTAAGTAGGAGAATTTTTGTTTATTAATAATAGACATTTAGCTATTTAAGTAATTTAACTTTGAGATCTAATATTAGAATAATAAAAATGATTATATCCATAATCATGGCTTTTAATTTAATTTTATTATTATTTTTATTGCTATTATTAGCATAATAATAACGCGTCAAAATCTTATCTTATTTTTTCATTTTAAAACTATTTTTTAAAAATCTCTTCTTAAGTTTTTTCATCAATTAAATCTTAATTTTCTTATTGTTAATTATACTTATTCTACTTGCTTGTTATATTTGCAATCTTTACATTTAAATCTTCTTTATTCTTTTCAGGTTCTTCCACAAGAAAAAAAGCGTTCAAATTAAATCTTGGAGCTTATACCTATTTTCCCTATTAATCTCTGCTTATCTAAAATTTGTAGTCTGTTTATTTTAATTTTGTATACTTTTTTAAAAATAGTTTCTGTGATGCTACCCTACCTGCTACTTTTTATTTTAGTTTTTGAGGTTTTAATTCTTAAATTGGTCGAGGGCATAATATTTTATTTTATTTTTAAGGTGTATATTCAATTCGCTTTAAATCCATTTTTGGTTTAAATGTTAAATTTATATACTAACCATCTCTTGGTTGATAAACTTTTGTTAAAATTTATTTAGATATATATATATTTTATATTTACTGTCAATCGGTTTGCTTTTTTTCAAATTATATATATCTGGTAATTCACTTTTTTTTTATTTAGAAAAGCGTTAAAATGTTTTTCTAAACATATTTTCTGTAATACTTTTACTAAATTCATTTTATGTATACATAATTTTTTCAAATTTTTGATTTTCATTTATAATTTATTTATAAAAACTTTGGAAAGTTTTAAAATTTTTGAAATCATTATTATTTAAAGTTCTTTTATTTAATTTATTTTAAATTATATAATTCAATAATTTTTATTACGTTTTCGAATCTTATAATTATTCCATTTATTGATTATTTTAGATAATTTATAATTTGTGTTTAAAAAATAATTAGAAAATAAATAAGTTGTATAAATTAAATTTTGTATTATATATTTATAAAAATTATTTTAATAAAAAATTTATGATATATAAATATAAATTATTAAATATTCTTTTTTAAAAATATTTATTTATTTAATTCAATTTTTTATATATATAATTATATTTATAATTATTTAAATTAAAATTTTGTTATTAATATAAAAATATTATTTATATTCTTATTGATAATATATTATTATATTTTAATAAAAAATTTATTATATATTATTTATTTATAACTTTTTTATATTTTTTTTAATGAATTTGATTAATTTATAAAATAATAACATAATTTTGAAGCTTTTTCTGATAGTATAATTTAATTAAAAAAAATAACAAAAGCATATCTTATGAAAAAAACTAATAATTCCTAAAAATAAAAAAATAAAAAGTATATCAGAATACAAGTAAATTTAACTAATAATAAAGCTAACTTTTATTATAAAATATTATTAAAATGATTAATGCGTCGTATATTTCAATACTTCAAAAATTAAAAATCTCTATTAAATAAAATGTTTTATCAAGATTTTATAAATTTAAGATTTTTATAAAGAATTTTTTTTTTTAAAAAAAATAATTTTTATTTTAAATACAATGAACAATTAAAATTATATGATACTCTAATAATTTAAAAAACATAGTTTACTGATTTTATATTATATATCTTTTATTAAATAAAAAAAAAAAAAATTAAAATTAAAATTAAAATTAATATTAAAATAAAATAAAATAATTTTTTTTATAAAGACCAAATTAAAATGGATTTTTTTTAAGGTAGAGGTACTTCTATGTAAATAATAATATTAATATAATGAAGAAAATAATAAATATATATAAAAAAATATAAATATAATTTCTTAATTTATTATATTTAAAGTAAAATTTTTATTATTAATATTAAATAAAAATAATTTATTTAATAAATAAAAAATTAAAACTTTTTATATAATTAATGTATTATCATGACCATATTTTTATTTAATTATATAAATCATATCTAATTATTAATATTAGATAATATTTTATCATTAATCTTTTTTTATTTTTAAATTTTTAATTTAATTTTTTTTTAGATTTCTTTCCTTAAAATAATCATTAAAAACATATGCAAAATTATCTTTTTTTCACTATTTTAATTATTTTTTGGTCAATTATTCAATCTATAATTAATACTAAGATTATTATTAATAATTTTAATGAATATTTAAATAAATAAAGTAGTTAAATATGAATTATCTCTTATAAAATATACTAATTAGTTTATTATTATTATTATGAAGAAGAAAAATATATTATTTAATATTTAAGGTTTTTTGGAATATATATAACTTATTTTAAATAAATTTAACATAAAAATATACCTTAGATATTTTTTATAATAATTTTTTTGAAAAAAAAAANAAAAAAAAC